>NW_027289094.1:0-2184 GCF_016086655.4 Lepeophtheirus salmonis | reverse complement strand
GTTCCTAGACCCTCGTTGATATTGTAATATTTCATAGACTTATTCTTAAATCATATAATTTTTTCGCTCTTTTTCAAACCATTTTATTAGACCCTCGTTGGTATTGCCATCCTTGCCACTTTGGCTCTCCCTGATCCCGATCATAGCCGTGGACACCATGCTGTTTCCCATGGAGGAAGTTATGGTCATCATGGATATGGAAAACGTGAAGCTGAGCCTTCCTACGATCATGGACATGGTGGTTACTCTTCTGAAAGCTATGGACATCCTGGATATAGATAGCATGAAGCTGAACCTTCTATTGGACATGGGCATGGACATGGTGGTTACCCTTCTGGAAGCTATATACATCATGGATATGGTAAGCGTGAAGCTGAGGATACGCTAGCTATGCCCATACAAGATCTAGTCATCACGGATATGGAAAGCGGGAAGCCGAACTGTCCTTTGAACATGGGCATGGTAGTTACTCTTCTGGAAGCTATGGACATCATGGATATGGCAAGCGTGATGCTGAACCTTCCAGAGGATATGGTAGCTATTCCCATAGAGAATCTAGTCATCACGGATATGGAAAGCAGGAAGCCGAACCTTCAAGAGGATACGGAAGCTACTCTTCTGGAAGCTATGGTTGCGGATACCATCATTAATGACATATTAAATCTTCAGCCTGATTCAAGAGTTTTGGAAAAAAATATCCCATTTGAAATAGGCTCAATATCTGCCTAGTCATAAAATGTATATGTACGTGTAAATCCAACAATAAATACATCTTTAAAAAAAACTTAATAATGTAGATGCACTCATTAGTCAGTCAAAACTCTGAAATCAGAAGTAATAACAGTAATTTTAATGATAAAATGGAAATGACGTGAACTGTTAATCTATTAGATAAACATAGTAAAAATTAACTTTTTAATAAGGTTTAACTCAGTCTAAGTAGTTTTTTAGGCCTTATGTAATTATGAAGTACAAATATATATTTGTATTGCCCCTATTCTTGATTTTTGTTCAAGATTGTTTTTATGGTCTTTTGAATACAAAGTATAATTCTAAAAGAAATTCAAAAAGGGCTTTGCGTCTTTATATTTGTAATAAGCTCCGCTCACAGTAAAACTGGCCGTGGCTACACCTCACAAAATTGACATCCAATCTATCTCCAAATTTTTTGAGCAGTCTATGCATTCTGAAGTCAATATTCCAATATGAAACTTACATAATTACATTATTTATTTGTTTTAATCAAAATGACATATATTTGGAATTAATAATGAGATACCTACTATCTAATGAGTTTCCTTTCAATAAAATACTATTTTTATATTTAACTGATAAATTTTTTTTAGCCTATCCTCAACCAAAAGATAGGTAACCATCAGAACCCGGATTTCTAAGAAATAAGAAAATAACTGATATATCTAGAAATATTAAAGTATCTGTTGATTCTTTGAAGGAGAATAAAACATTTTGTGCAATCATTGTTGTGGATTTCCACAAAGTATTTCATTCTATTAAACACACCCATATACTTCGAGGCCGTTAAAAACTATAACCTAAGCTTTTTTTTTCAATCTTATAAGAGACTTACTGTATAATGGATCATCTACAATCGAGGTCTATGGTTGTGTAAGTGGGCCTATTCGTCTCAAAAGGAGCTGCAGACAAGGATGTCCATGAACACCTTTGTTATTTATTACCGCAATTGAAGAAGTTTGTATATCTCTGCTAAGGAGATATAGGGGCTTTGGAATTTTTTTTAGACTGTTCTAAGCATTTACCTGATACTTATTCAGATGATGTCACATTATTTGTAGAATCCAACACTGAACGTCAGTTAGTTAAGAGAAATGAAGTCATTATAAAGTCTTTTAAAAATATTCCCACAGGTCTGACTTGATAATTAATAAAAGTAATATTCTTTCCGCAGGGATTTGGAAGCCAGACTCTTCGACTAAACTTTTAGATTTTAATATAAGGTTGAAATTTTAGGGATAAAATAGCAAAAACAGGGTGAAATTTTCACAAAATGCACAACACTCTGTAATTTGGTATATAAAAAAGTAAGAGAATTAATGAAATACAATCTCCGGACAAGAGTTGAATTGTATGGTCCTGAAATAGTTCCCCCTGTTGTTATATAGGGCGCATTCTCTGCCTCGTAATTTTTCCTTCATTTATTTCTTA
>NW_027289093.1:0-1151 GCF_016086655.4 Lepeophtheirus salmonis | reverse complement strand
CGAAATTTGGAGTTTTTTCGAGAAATATGGTCATTTTAAGCCATATTTGACTTGAATTTCATGAAAAAAGCTTCAAATTGCGATATTTCTTTGCTCAAACGCCTTTATAGGTCCTCAAAGTGCTATATTTGATGATTAAAAGATGAATTTGTAATAAAATAGACGAAATTTGGAGTTTTTCGAGAAATATGGTCATTTTAAGCCATATTTGACTTGAATTTCATGAAAAAAGCTTCAAATTGCGATATTTCTTTGCTCAAACGCCTTTATAGGTCCTCAAAGTGCTATATTTGATGATTAAAAGATGAATTTGTAATAAAATAGACGAAATTTGGAGTTTTTTCGAGAAATATGGTCATTTTAAGCCATATTTGACTTGAATTTCATGAAAAAGCTTCAAATTGCGATATTTCTTGCTCAAACGCCTTTATAGGTCCTCAAAGTGCTATATTTGATGATTAAAAGATGAATTTGTAATAAAATAGACGAAATTTGGAGTTTTTTCGAGAAATATGGTCATTTTAAGCCATATTTGACTTGAATTTCATGAAAAAGCTTCAAATTGCGATATTTCTTTGCTCAAACGCCTTTATAGGTCCTCAAAGTGCTATATTTGATGATTAAAAGATGAATTTGTAATAAAATAGACGAAATTTGAGTTTTTCGAGAAATATGGTCATTTTAAGCCATATTTGACTTGAATTTCATGAAAAAGCTTCAAATTGCGATATTTCTTTGCTCAAACGCCTTTATAGGTCCTCAAAGTGCTATATTTGATGATTAAAAGATGAATTTGTAATAAAATAGACGAAATTTGGAGTTTTTTCGAGAAATATGGTCATTTTAAGCCATATTTGACTTGAATTTCATGAAAAAGCTTCAAATTGCGATATTTCTTTGCTCAAACGCCTTTATAGGTCCTCAAAGTGCTATATTTGATGATTAAAAGATGAATTTGTAATAAAATAGACGAAATTTGGAGTTTTTTCGAGAAATATGGTCATTTTAAGCCATATTTGACTTGAATTTCATGAAAAAAGCTTCAAATTGCGATATTTCTTTGCTCAAACGCCTTTATAGGTCCTCAAAGTGCTATATTTGATGATTAAAAGATGAATTTGTAATAAAATAGACGAAATTTGGAGTTTTTT
>NW_027289092.1:0-324 GCF_016086655.4 Lepeophtheirus salmonis | reverse complement strand
ACTGAGAGTGCCACTAACGTGAATAACATTTCCCAGAGTGCACAGATGAAATTAGAGTCGTTGAAATGCAAGGAACACAGCTTTGTACTTTTGGATGGTGCCTAATCTGTCTTCTTCAGATCTGATTCTCTTGGAATGGCTCTCAGCCAGACGGTATCAAGTCTGGGGTTTGTCTCTTTGTTTGGTCACATATGGATCATAACACTACACTGTTGTGGCTTGTTGCCATAAACCCGTTTTACACCCTGGAGCACAACACTTAGTGAGTATGATTGGAATTACAAAACACAATAAAGATGGCGTCCATAAAGTAACGTAACTAAT
>NW_027289091.1:0-1193 GCF_016086655.4 Lepeophtheirus salmonis | reverse complement strand
GCATATTCATTTTCTTTTTCAATCAATTAATTAAATTATAAATTATATTAACTTATATCCAGACTAATTACAACAATTATTTATATAACTTTTTATTTGAGAATAGTTTTTGTTTAAGAATTAATGATAAAAGTACAGCATTTGATAGACAATTTAGTTGAAGTTTGACAATATTTCCTCCGCTTTATTGATAGTACTTAAGTTATTTGTAAACAACGTTACATCCATCATACTGTAATAATTTATTTTAAATATTTTTCAAAATGCAATTTAGAAAAAAGGGAACCAACATGTTAATTTTTGATAATGATTAAGAAGATTATGGGTTACATCTATTTCTTCTTCTGATTTTTTTTTTGCTGCTTAATTCGGAAAAAGCATTTTATTGTATGAAATGGTAAAAGCTATCCCTTTCCAAAAATAAAATTCTTGTAATTGGTGTTTAGTAGGAACTTATAAGTAGTTTATTTTGTTGATTGTACTATGTTCATATGACTTGATCGATCATTGATATGATACAAAAAACAGTTAAATTTGGAATTTTAAAAGATTTCTAAAAATTTTAAGGAATCAATATTTTAATTAATTGCTCAAGTTTTGAGAGATTTCAAGAAATTTATGAAATGATGGTTCACCATAAGCATTGCAAATTATATATTAGCAAAAAAATTATGACTTTTATTTCTAATTAAAGCTTGAATACAGGGTGCAGCAATATAACTTCCTTTTTCCAAAAGGCAATCAAAAAAGTTAAATCATTCAAAAAGTTTAATTTATAAATCATAATAATAGTGCACATTAAAAGTTTGTTTTACACTTTTTTTAAATAATGTCAGATAGATAACGTCCCTCATCGGTGAATCATCAGTATTTTAAGTACCCTTTATTTTTTCGTTTCTTTTAATAATTTTTGATTAGAGATTTTAGAGGGATAAGTTTTTTATACGAAAAGATGTAACGTTTAATAACAAAAACTTATCTTATTTCATGATTGTAGGTGATTATTGAATGAAATAATTAATAATTGGTGATTTTGAAATGACATTAAAAGTATGGGGCTTCTAGAATAAATCCGTTGTCAATGATTCGATTTGGACAAACTGTCTAAATTCAGAATTCATGCATTAATTCATATTTGATTTGACTACATTTATCTCTTTAGCATTATCATCTGTTGAGTACTTCCCGTTCAA
>NW_027289090.1:0-1140 GCF_016086655.4 Lepeophtheirus salmonis | reverse complement strand
TTATGAATTTGATCATATAAATCATGAAATAATGATATAGTTGATCAATTTGAATTTAACAGTTGAACGTGCACAATTGAAACGTGGAAATAAGTCCACATGAACCTGATAATAAATCACTATAACTGTGGACTTCCAAGCATAACAACATATATGAAAGATACAACAGTTTATGATTCCTCACAAAGATGCTTGTTTTTAGAAATGCCATTGAAAGATCCTAATGCTATAGGTCAACAAATTATCAAATGAGTAATAATTATAAAAGAGCATTAGCTATGTGGAAAAATGTTCTGAGAAGTTCTGTAAGAAGAATTTAAACGCACTTACAAGAAAAAAATAATCACCAACCTAGATTTTGTTTATTACCACAAATTGTACAATTAATTTTGCATTCAATTTATTGCCACAATAGATATAAAAAAAATGTTTTTATCTATTCGAATAAAAAATTTTAAAAAACGAAAAAAATGAAAGGAATCAGATATGGATATGTTAAGAACTCTTTAAGAAACTTTAATTATAGAAATTATAAGTATCATAAATAATAATTGGGAGTTTGCGATCAGGATCCCTCATCACCTTCAGCTATTACTCCAAAACTCCGGATTCATTGTCGTCAAAAGGGTGTAATAACTCTCAATTAATCAATCTTGTCCATGTTACGCTACGGTAACATGTGGTAGTGAATGAATTTTTTTTTGAAAAGTTTTTAGACAAGATGGAGACAAGAATATTTAAATGAATTAAGTATTAGCAGAAAATGGTTGAAGTCCTATACCAACTCAATAAAAAGGGTGATACAGTAATTGTAAAACCTGAATCATTAGAAACAAATTCGTGAAAGTTAGCAAGGATTACTGAAGTCCATAAAAAGTCATAAAAATGTCTGAAAAATTTTACACGTAAGAACTCTAAGGTTGGTGAGGGCTATCAGTGAAAAAAAATGGAGAAATCCACAATGGTCCATACAAAAGCTGGCCAGGATCACCAGGTAAGCAGAACCACTATAGCGAAGATGGGTAAAGATGATATTAGATTCAAGCCTTACAAAATTCATTATAATTATCTTTGATCTAAGGGTGACATTACAAAAGATAAAGGATAGAAGTAAAGTTTTGCTCAACTGGCATGCAGTAC
>NW_027289089.1:0-657 GCF_016086655.4 Lepeophtheirus salmonis | reverse complement strand
AGGGAGCAGGGATTAAATTGTTGCCAAAATATTTTTCTACAAAAAACAACACAAAACATACATTTTTTAACTTTTTTATTGAAAATCAAAACTATGACGAACATAAAGGTATAGAGTAGCCATTCATTCGATATAATCACTGTTGGCATCAATAACGGCCTCGATACGGCCTCTGAACTGGCTGCAGGCTCTTCTGACCATCTCATTGTCCATGTTGCCGAACACCTCCTTGATGGGGTCCATCAGGCTGGCCTTGGTGCTATGGAGATGTCTCTTGGACTGTCTTTCGACAAAGCCCCAGTCAAAATAGTCTAAAAGATTAAGGTCGGGAGATTTAGGAGGCTACAAATCCTTGTTTACGACGTCATAACAGTTCTCCGTTAACCACTGCATGGTGATTTTGGACACATGGCAGGGTGCTGAGTCCTGTTGGCCCACCCAGGGCCTGTATCCGGCCACCCCTTGGATCTAGGGCAGAAACACCTTCTACATAACATCCAGGTAAACCTCTGTATTGACCTTTAGACCCGTTTCAAACATGTGGGGAGGCATAACATGACCTTCACTGCTGACCACCCCGAACACCATGACAATTGCAGGGATCTTGGTCTTCATTACCTTCCTCACATGGCTGGTGCAGGTGGCTATTCACCTATT
>NW_027289088.1:0-722 GCF_016086655.4 Lepeophtheirus salmonis | reverse complement strand
AACATCAAGTTTTATTTGGAGTGCATTTTATAAGCAAATGAATTTTAGTGTTATTTGAAACGCAAATCCCTTATTCATAAATAACTTAACCCCCTATTTAGTCCCCTTGAGCTGTAAAAAACGGTTTTTGGATTTTGGGTACAGCTTATATGACCTCCCCAAAAATCAAACCCCACCTCTTAGCCTGTCCTAGCTCAAAAGAGGGACCCATGCAAAATTTCTTCATCCTAGGTTCAATGGCGTGGGAACGTATAAAGGACATCGAGGAACACACAATCTCTCTTTTCTATATTTACAGATAATTTTTAAAATGAGTTCAAGACAAGGAAAAAAAAAACCATTATTTTTTAAAAATTAATCTTGACAGTATTAGTTTGGGGTATCAACAAGATATAATTATCAATTTTTGATGAAACGTTAGTTATTTTAAACAAATTAGATATAACAAAAAATCGTAATACCTTACATAATTAGAAATTATCTCCTTTGGCCTCATTCCTCATTCAACGGATGGACACCGAGTCACCCCTTCCCTCTTCCAATTACGCCATAAGATCCAAATTCACAACGTCTTCCCTACAATGAGACCTTCCATCTAATGTCGTGACCTTTTTCAACCGCGGGCAAACTTTTGCCCAAAAACATTATTTGCTGAAAGAAAGTTTGCCGAAAAAACTTTTCCCAAATAGACATTTTGCCAAAGAATCATTTTTGAAATTTGG
>NW_027289087.1:0-1435 GCF_016086655.4 Lepeophtheirus salmonis | reverse complement strand
AATCGACACCTTACATTAATGAATATACAAATATTATTTTAAGTTCAATAAGAATGTTTTTTTGTTATAGATGACATCAAGCATATTTAAAATTTTGTCAATTGTATTGGAAATATTGTACAGCAAAAAGGAACGTTTACATTCATTCATGAAATGATTTGACATTTAAAAAAGAAAAAAATATATATCTCCCATGTTAAAAAAAACTCTTGCTTAAGTAAGTAGTTATACTTTTTTTGATTTTCAAAGTTCCTTATTTTAAAATTTTTTAATGATTAGTGCAATCTCTGATCCGGCTGGATATTGGGAAGAAGATGTAACGACTCGTCATAATTTTATACCACTTTTAATGAGTGTTGGTGCGTATAAAATGTACTAAACTATTTTCTGAAGTAACTTTTATCTCATTTAGGTGTTCCCGAATGGTTTGCAACTTTTTGTAATAAGGGATAGCAGTCAGTACAAAACATCACTAGAACTGATACGGGATATAATATAACTGGAAAACGTGTGTGTGAAATTCTCTGATAGTTATAAGCTATTATATAAATATCTATGTATTTCCATTTTTTTAGAGGCCAAAGGAGATAACTTTACAACCATCATAACCAAAATAAGGGGTCCACCAGAACATTTTCATTTCTTTTTAGAGTTTGCCAATATCACATCAAACTCTAAAGTTCAGATAAATGAAACCACAGGACATGAGACTCTTGTTTACTACTTTTATTGGAATAACTCAAGTTCTCCATTTGTTAAAACACAGAGGACTTATTCCAATGGAAACAGGATGAAGTACACTTTGGCAACACCAACAACCTTGACAAGGCTTATAGTTTTTTCAACGTTCCACTACTACAACCGAATTAAATTAACTGAATTATAAATAAAAATATTTTGTGAATATGAAAATTAATAGAGCGTTTTTTATCTTTTTATATTGTATACAAACCAATGAAATAATAAATCTAAAAAATAATAAATAGATATAAATTCTTTACTATTTGAATCTACTCGAATTAAATTGGAACTAGAAACATATACAAATACGTATTTTATAGTTGCTGGCTTTGGTCTTAGATCATTTTTTTTAGACAGATAAAGAGAAAGAGAGAGCCACTTGGTGGATAAGCTTCTACACCCGCTATAATAAATAGTCTATCCAATAGGCTTTTCAATGTGAACAGTATGGTAGTACACAGATATCTCTCAATTCAGTTCCATCTCTTATGTCTCTCATTTTTGATATCCTGAATTGTAGGTTTTCTTGCTAAGAGGTTGATTAAAGAAAGTAAAACATGCTCAGAGTTAGAATGCCAAGATAAGGACCTCATCCATAAAAGTTTGCATGCATTTTTGAATTTGATATATAATATCATGTGTTTATATCTATAACATCTATTTTTGTAATTGTGTTATCCAGCACTGAATAAAA
>NW_027289086.1:0-575 GCF_016086655.4 Lepeophtheirus salmonis | reverse complement strand
AGACTGTGGCACAAAAAAATTGTGCTATTTATGGACTTAGTACTACATCAAATGAAACAACAAACGCTCAAAGCTTTTTACTTCACCTATGAATATACCTACATTTATTATCTTCTTAAAATTTCAATGTTCGGTCATTCAACACTATGTTTTATTTTTATATCACAATATATAACCTTCTCTTTTATAAACATGTTTAAAGTAAATTTTAATTACATTTTCAATTATTCGAAACAGTTCAAAAAAAATATAGAATACTATTTTTTTAACACTTGCGCACATGAAACGGAAAAGTATAGAATATTACTGAAATAAAAACACATCACCTCATTTCAGGATTGGAGTCAAATCGAACAACATGACACATCGCGTATTGATAACTATATCATTCTTCTTAGTCGTAGTTTATGGCCAAGGTAAGACATTACAAAATAATACAACTACAATAAAAATAAGTTAATAAAATGTAGATACTAAAAAAAATATTTTCAGAGACACTTTTTAGGATGATGAAATCGTTAGAATTTATAGGAATTTATTTTATAGGATGTTTTTCTAATTAAATTATAAATCAT
>NW_027289085.1:0-8514 GCF_016086655.4 Lepeophtheirus salmonis | reverse complement strand
CTTTGCTTGTTCCATGATCACTATTGTTTGTTGTCAAAACAATTTTGGTGGAAGTTATAGTGTATTTTTCACGCAACCTTGTATATTAGTATGATTTAATCCTGACTATCCACATTATGGATCTGGATGACACAAAATAGTGAAGTGAAACGGCATTTAAAATTTTCATTTTTAAGTCTTGATCCGGTATTAGACATAAAGGTAAAATAATTATTGTTATTCTTTGAAAAATATTTGATTATTAGCATACTTAAATTATTATTATACAAACACAAGTCAGTTATATGTGTTCCGAAAGTACTTCGAATCTTTACTGTTCTAGTATTTTTGAAAAATTAAATAGTAAAAGAAACACAATATCAACTCAAACAAACATAAGCTATCATGTTTGTTCGTCAATCCTTCAGTATTTTCAATTGAATAGTTCATCATGATGGTTATATAACAAAGAAGTGATTAGTACTTTTTCCATTCGAATTGCTTTCGTGTTTTTAATAATTTATTTTACTTAAAGTACTACAACAGTAGATGTTCAACCTACATACTCAAATTTCCTAATGGTTCTTTGGCAAAAAAATGTGTCTACAAATATGTTTTCCATCAATAATTTGCTTTAAAGGGACCAAAAATAAAATAATATATATCTTTACTGTCTATATAAAAATATAACGCTCTCCTGCACGTCTACCTTTTTTTTATCCCTACTGTAGGCATGGCATGTTTGAAGAATTCGTAGATAAGACAGAAAAAAAACTTAGGATATTCCTAAATTAAGACTTTTATTTGCATCAACAGCTTAATATATAATTTTTAGTTTGTGAAAATCAACTATTACAATAAAACACCTTTAAAATAGTATTAGTGTATAAAAATATTATAATTATACTCAAATTATGAGAATTATTCATTTTTGAAAATAATTTACACCAAAGATATGCAAGAATTCTTCTTCAAGATAGAGATTTTAACACCATGATGATCTAATAAAGAATGAACAAAAAAGAAAACCCTCCAACCGAGTATCCTTTTCATATTGTTAACCTGTATTTTGTCTCGGCAAAAAATCCATTTCTATATGAGACCCATTAAAGAACGTTTCATCTAAAATCACAAATTGCATAAAGTTCAGCTTGGGAGCTCATCAGTGAAATTTGTACGACATAAAAGGAATCAATTTATAAAAGATGGTATAGCTTTATGAAATGGCTTTAATATTCATAAAATTACTTAAACGAGTATTGAATATAACTTCAATTTAAAAGAAAATAGGGATATTTAAGGATCATCAAAGTAGTAGATTTTGAAAATCGATATAATATTGCTGGAATTGTACAATTAATTTTGTTTGTAATGGATTAAGAACGCCCAAAGAATAATATATATAGAAAATTATGTGATCCTTGCAAATTTAATATTTAATCAATTTTGTCACTTTTTAAATACGAATAACAACATATTAATATCTGATAATATGTCATAACAGACTTTATGTATGACTGTGGATTATTGACAGACGGTAAGGTTAAAGTCTTTTTTTTTTTGCTCCCATTTTGATATCCCAGAACGCAAGAGTAGTTAACTATTTTTATTAACCTTCAGAGAAACAGGGAAGTTGATTGTTTAAGCCCACATGATAACTAATATCAACAATGATTACGTCACATAAAAAAGCTCTATATATTTAAAAAAAAATACAAAGTGCTCAAGAGATATTATTCTCCTGAACAAAATGTGTGTGAATTTGATTCACTGTTGCTCGTTGAGAACGAAATAGACATGGGTTTTTGCATGAAAAAACACAATTTAGCGATGAAAAAGGACACACAGTATTTTAAACCATTTTTTCTTGCATTCATGCTATTTTAGACGTCAAGGATTCTCCTCCTTCAAGCAGTAATTCATTTTGTTCACCTCAAAATCATATAATATTTGATTCAATTCAAACGTAACTGTTTCTTTCCTATCAAGTAACTGGAATTTACTCTTTTTTAAATTTTAAAAGGCATTTTCATAAGATTTTTTTCAATTTTGTCTATTAAATTAAATTTATTTATTATCTCAGTTCACTTATTTGGTGTCCAATTTGGTTTTTGGGGCAACGCGAGACCTCAATGAAAAAGGCATACATGTATAAAGCGTTTTCGTGGACGTCATAAATTGTGTCATAATTCAAGGAGATGCCATGGAGGGTCAAATTTGATTTTTTTTTTTACTACATAAAAAGGCCAAATTATCAATAAATATTGATTTAACTCCATCAAATGGCTTTAAGAATAAAAAATTCTAAACACTTGAAATTAAAATAAATTGATGTTTTGATTGATCAGATGCTATAAAAATAGGAAACATTGTTCAACAGCAAAAATACTACAAGAACGACTTATAATTAACTTAATAGAATTTAGTCTCCAGATTTCAAATTTTGCCTTATTCTTTCTTTATTAGCCTCACAGATTTCAGAAAAACACCTTAATTCTTTGGTTATTTTACCTATTTTTAAAATGGAAAGCTTTCTATACCATTTGATGTCGATCATACCGATAAAGGATCTATATATATATTTGTGAAGTCTTATGTTGAAAAAGTATACAACTATTTATTTATCTTTCAATATTTCATTTGATAGCTGAAAGTTTGGCCATTAATTTTTAAACAACAACTTCAAAACGCCATATCTCGTTATCAATTTGAGTTACGGATACTATTTCATAATCTTCAACACCAAGCACTTAAATCAGTTCCAAATTTTATAAAATTATGATTTTTGGTTAGAATAGGTTAATAGAGAAAAAAATAAGGCCATATTTGGAATCAACAAACTCTACTAATTTCATCGATGTTGTTCTTGTAACACATTTTTTTGTTTTGTTCAATAATGTAATAAAACTTATTATATCCATGTTAGTAATAATTTGATTGTATAACGATGTAATCCCATATTTTAAATACATTTGATGTTAAGATATATAAATGAACTGGCCAAAAGAAGGATATGTTTTGATGAACAGTTGGTTTGAAGTCCATGAATTTGTTTGCCCCATTGCGACAGACAATAGTACTATTTTGCTAAAAATAAATAAAAACAAGATTTTATTGTAATTAAACTTGATGTTTATACCCAAAATGGCAAAAACTAAGAATGCTGGTGTCACACGACAACGTTCCATACATACAAAAAGTCAGAATGATGAATGAAAATAAATCAAATAAAACTTCTGAACTCATTTCTCCGATTGATCAGGTACGTTCAGTGTATAAAAGCCAATAGAAGAATTTTACCTTACACATACTCTAGCCTCTCCAAAGTCTTTGAAAAACTGAAAAAAAAAATACATATTCAAAATGGAAATTGCCCTACGAAGTCAGTCATCTTTAGGTCGAAAATCTTAATCAAATCTTAGACAAAACACTTGACTTAAGCAATTTAGATACTAAAAGACTTTTAGTATAAAATAGTTTGTATGACATATTTTTAAACTATAAAAGTTTGAACAATTTTTTTTTAAATCTCCTAAGGGGAAAAAAGTTAGAAAAATTTGTTGACATTTTCAATGAGGAAAGATCAACATTTTTTTACATTATTTTCTCCTTTTGCTCAATAACGTAGCTTTATTAATATTTTTATATATAGTAGAATAAAGTTTACTATAATATAATGATACTAAACAATGATTAAAGCTGTATTTTAATCTTTATTAACAAAATGAATCACTTTTGTCTCCTTTCAAACTTTTAATTACATGCGTTACCTCAGGATGACATTATTGGAGAGATGATTTTGCATAGATGATTTTCTAACAAATTCACAACTTTTTGAGCTAGTCATTATCAAAATAAGAAAAAAGTTATAAAAAACCAACTAATACTCGTATATATATTATGTAAAAAAATTAGAAATATATATCTGTCAAAGAAGGATTATGTTCCTACTGCGTGTAGTCATCTACGCTTTATAGTTTTTGTGTTATATTTTTTTATTCAAGTGGTTTTAAGTGATTTTTTCATTAATTGTTCGTTGTCAGTGCATTTCTAATGGCTCTTTTTGGTCTTTTTCAGGATCTTGAGGACATTGTTGAGTTATAATTTTGTCTAAATAGACAGTTTTGATTGATATATTACATCTAATCATACGTTATCCAAAAGGTGAGAGAAGAGGTTCATTCTATTGACTTTCATTTTACTGTAGCATGTATGTCTGAGCACCCGCCTGATAACCCTCCTTACCTGTTTGAAATGAAGGGATTAAGGAACGCCTTGCATACTTTACTCGAGAGCAGTAAAAAAAAGAAGGGAATGGAAGATCAATGAAGGGAAAACTCTTGACAGGGATAAAAGGTTTAAATGGGAGATCTTTGTCATAATGATTGAAGACACTGAAGATAAGTATTTTCGCGTAGAAGGACTACAGCATGTTGATGTATACGATATAGTTGTTTTGTTGGGTTTTAAAGAACATGAAATAACCGAAGCGAATCCAAAGTTATAGAGTTAAAAATATTGAAAGGAAACTTTGTTAGTGTAAAATAAAGATTAAAAAAATTTGCAAACTTATTATTAATAAGAAAAAATGGATTGCGATCACAATTATCAACACCTTTGAAAAGGTGAATGAAACAGATCCCAGATTGAATATCCAGGAACATGCCAACATATTAGGACAAACTATTGCTCAATTAATTTCTAATGATAGTAATGTAGTCGAATCGGCTGTTGAAACTTTTGATGCAGTCCTCCACAAGACTGGAGAAGAAAAATTATTCAAGATATTGATGTGGACCTTAATGGACGATCAAATCAAGAAGATACGAAAAATTGAGAAAAATAGCACCGTTCCTTCAGAACTGAATGAATGATATACTGATGCCTTTGACTCCTCCTCAAGAAACATAGCTAAGATAGTTGATAAGTTATTGTGTGTTCAAATAGAGGACATAGTGGTAAAGTCTTCTGTAAAAAGACGAGAGTTCTATTATACAGGGTGTCTACGATAAATTGGAACTACTTTAAACTTCATCTAGATCCATAATGTGGATATTCGGGGTTAAATCATACTAATATAAAAGGTTGTGTGAACAATACACCATAACTTCCACCACAATTGTTTTGACAACAAACAATAGTCATCATGGAACAAGCAAGGAGAGACGTCATCCTCGAATTGGCTCTCGCGCGGACACAAGCCCTCTGCTATCTACAAGCTTCTTAACTACCCCAAGACCACAGTTTACCGGGTCTTCAATGCCTGGGAGGTTGGGGGAAGGTCTGCTGCAAGGCCCACAACATGAGAGTGACCGAATCCGTACTCTCTGCTTCCTTGAAGGCCTCCAGAAGTCCATCAAGGCTTGTCGGGGGACTTCCTTGTCCAGGTTGGCCAAGAACCGTGGAGTGAGGGAAGCAGCTGGTCTCCAAGGCTGTGAATGAGGACCTTGGGTACAGGTCATACAGAGGCTCACCAAAGTGTAAGCGTCTCCTTAATGACCTAAAGAGCCATGTAGAAGAAATTATCTTCTTCTCCGACGAGAACAACTGGACTGTGGACAGAAGCTACAACGTCCAGAATGACAGATGGCTTGCCAAGGAGAGAGAAGAGGTCCCTGCAGACATATTATTAATAAGAAAAAATGGGTTACGATCACAATTATCAACACCTATAAAAGGTGAATGAAACAGATCCCAGATTGAATATCCAGGAATATGCCAACATATTAGGACAAACTACTGCTCAATTAATTTCTAATGACAGTGTAGTCAATCGGCTGTTGAACTTCCTTGTCCAGGTTAGCCAAGAACCGTGCAGTGAGCAAGAAGCTGGTTTCCAAGGCTGTGAATGAGGACCTCTGGTACAGGTCATACCAAATGCCAACCAACACATCCTCACGGCATCCATGAAGGCCACCAGGCTCACCAACGGTAAGTGTCCTCAATGACCTGAAGAGCCATGGAGGAAGAATCTCTTCTTCTCCGACAAAGAAGAACTGGACTGTCAAAAGAAGCTACAACGACCAGAATGACAGGTGGCTTGCTAAGGAGAGAGAAGAGGTAATCTGCAGTCTTCACCACAAAGTTCCCAGGCTCCATTACGAAGGAGGAATGCTGCGATTCCTGGAAGTCATCAGGCATGCAAACCTTTGAGGGCAGGATGGAGAATATGGTGGCTGCTGAGGAGGACAATTTGAATAAATTTATTATTTAATATCATGTCTAACTTTTTCTCATATTAACAAATACACTCCAAATTCCATTTTTATTACGCAGGTTGAATTTTAAGATAGTTCCAATTTATCGTGGGGCACCCTGTATTTTTGCAGCCCAAACCCCTTTGCTTAATCCAGATCTTATCCTACTTTGAAGGACAGGTATGGTTTGCTTTCTCAAAAAATCGTCTACAAATTCGGGTCTTTCAATGCACAAAGGTCCAAATAAAATTCCATGGAGTTAGATTTTATCTTTATATAAACAGTGGAACAGAAACGGTGCTTCTTTTTCGAACTGGACGTTTCTGTATAAATATATTAATTCAGCATTATTTTCTGTTGAAAGTTTAACCTTCAGAAGAGAATCAATCTGTATAACTTCTGTATAAGCATTAATAAAATTTAAAAACTAATGCCATTCCTGGTTTGGTTGAAAGCAATCGGATTGAATCCAACTGGCTCAATCGATTTTTTGGTAGATTTTATTTAATAAAATAGTTTTGAAGGGTGTTACAACGAAAGTTTGATAGCCATGTGCGATATTTATTATTTTTTATTTTTTCAAAATGTATTTTTATTTTTACATAATGAACAATTTCCTTTATTAGTCGGTTGTCCAACTATGTCTACATTTGATTTTGACACTCCGCACAACAGTAATTTCTATTATTTTAGCCACTTGTAATGAAATTTAGGTAATTTTTGCTCAATTCCATTTGGAACATAGTGTTTTTAATCTTTGGAGTATCTGAAATAAGTAATTGGCTACAATTTGTTTTTCTACAAAATGAAAAATATTGATAATATTCTCTGTCTCATTTGAGGAAAGGATCTGAAACTTTTGAAATTTAGTAACATGACTTTAAAATTGAAACTTTTTGATATTCAGCAACATTACCTTAAAATTGAAACACTTGAATCCCTTATCAGACAGAGCGTGTCATTACAAAATTCACTTTCTAATGGATGGCGTCAGAGAAAAAAAGCCCCATTTAAGACTGAAACTTTACAAACATGACTATTTCATCAAAATACAACTGAAAAATTGAATTAACGAGTCACCTCAAAAATGGTCACCCCTAGTACACACGCCAAAATAAAAATACTAAAGAAGTTGACCTTATTTTTTACCTTTGATCATTCAAACGATCTTAAAACTGTATTTCATTAACTTAAAATATTATATTACTATTGATTTACGTATAACACTCTTTTAATGATGACGACATTAGCGAGTTTCTTTACTACATTGAAAATAATAGATTCAGATACATGCATTCATGCTTGAAAAGTAATTGTCTGTTTTTGGAGGTCGATTTTTTTTTCAATTTAAATGCTTCTAAAATATTAAGTCCCTAAAAAGTTGGGTTAAAACTGAATATTGCCTTTAGAGAAATAAAAATACATTTAATATGTATGTTGACTTCGAGATATTTCCTAGACCAGATGGATAAATTGTGGTACTAAAATGTCTACAGCTGTCATTACAGGGGGGATGAACCCATTTATCTTTCTCCTGTGATTGAACCAGAAATGATGGGGGAAAGACCTTTTATTATAAATATTTGCAATTAAATTCGACACCATAAATCTTTAAGAAATTAATCTAGTGGAATTTCGTTAAAAAAACCACTATACTCATTGGGTTTTCAAGACTAAAGTGTATAAAAGGATTTGCTATTGTATTATTTTTGTTCTGCTTTCCTATAAGGATGTTGAATAACCTTTAGAAGGTATGGGAATAAGTTACAATATACTTAATATTTTATGAGGTTCTGCACAAATGTATGTATGAAAGGTATTTGATTACTATTAAGTATTTTATAAATTTAAGCATGTTATGTATAATTTATGATCATTGAAACAATCTATGTAAGTGTACATTATTTTTTAATGTTTTTGTATTAAGTAAACTTACATAAGTCTATTTTATGCAAATTTTATTATATATGTAGAAAAATCTATGAATAACTAAGCTATATAAATGGTGTAAAGTAGTTGTTTATTACTTTTAATCCATACGATTCATCACTTTATTTTAGTTTGTAATGACTCTAATGTCAAAAAAGGTTAAATGCATTGTTTTTTACAGAAAATAGCAAAATAAATACACCTAGAGAATTAGATTGGAAAAGTATTACCTAGACGAGTGATTGACTTTTTGTAATTGCCACATAATTTTCCAAAACTGTTATCCTTATTATTCCTATCTTTAAGAGGGAAGAATCAAGTGTGTGAGTTGGTCGGGGGAATATGGAGCATCAAACTCCAGACGTTGTTAGACACAAAGTAGAATTGAGGGACATAATCGATACAATTC
>NW_027289084.1:0-527 GCF_016086655.4 Lepeophtheirus salmonis | reverse complement strand
ATAGAAGGGCCAAGGAGAAATAAAACTTCAGAAAATAAACTAAATTAACCAAAAGTTTAATATGGAGCTCACTTCCTTAACTCACAAAGTGGAGTTGAGGAAGGCCCAATAAAAAATTACTTATATTGAACTTGAGTCTATTAAGAGACCTCTCTAAAGAGAGAATCCTGAAGAAAAAGTCTTCAGAAGCACACCCTCCATTCAGAGGAAAATGATCCAAAGAGCTTGACTTCCTCTTAACAACTGAAGATTTAATTTAATTTTTATTGATTTTTTTCATTTAATTTCCTTTTCTACAAAATATAATTTCAATATTAATAAACATTAATAATGGATTTTGAAAAGGCAATGCTAAATACCTTTGGAAATGTGTTTCCTCTAACAAACATTACGGGATCTTTATTCCTTTTTTCTAAAAACATTTGATCACAGACACATTGTATACTTAGGTTTAAAATTGTCAATAACATAGATCGGGTCAGCACTCCTTTTCAAATTATTGTACCGTACCGGTTGCTAGAAAACCT
>NW_027289083.1:0-17988 GCF_016086655.4 Lepeophtheirus salmonis | reverse complement strand
ATAATTAATAGGTAATAACATAGTCGTATTAAAGAAATATTCCAGGCTTTGGGTTTGCTTTTGTTAGTTATCTCTTATGTATATCATAGACCATAGTTCATGTGTGTATATGTTAAGATTTGAATAATATATAAAAGCTGGTATGTTAAAATGATTTTTTTTTGTTTTTATTTGTGAGGGCTCTAAGACTACAGTACTTGTCAGTCATACCAATAGATTATTTTTTTCTCAAACTCTTATCATTTTTCTTTCATTTTTGAGGAGATATCACGTGATATGAACTGATTGAGTAGTTACGTGGGAGTGTGCTCATCTAAAACGGAGATTAAAACTGATGATTTCCTGGAGAGTTATCTTCTATACTATTTAAATAACATTTGTGGTTTGTCGACGCCTAATTACTCCGGGGAATGCCGAGTACTACTGCTAGTTTATAATGATTGATTAGAAAATTGTCTTTTTTAAAATTAAATCTATTAAGATTCTGAAATAGGGGAATGAAGATTAAAAGTGCAGAGTTGCTGCTGTTGGTTATTTTCTAGTATGTTAAATATAAGTGCACTCTATGAATATTAAATTGCATAGTAGCTACAATAAAAAATGTCAATATATATTTGATATTGGTATACTCATATAAACAAATTAATATGCATTTCGTGGAAATAAGCAATATAGATGAAACCTAAGAATACTTTTTTGTTTAGTTAGATATTGAGGTTATTACATAATTTCATATCAAACAAATAATTTTGTAAGAACTACTATCAAATGTTGCTCGTCAACGCAAAATCCAGCTAGAATGATTTTCCTCAAACTGAGTTTGAAATACATTTGTTGAAAAATTATTCTTATTCACCCTTCGAAGACGCCGCAAGTTGTACTTAAAGTTGCAAAAATCAACGTCACAATCAAAGAATTATAAATAGATGGATTTTATTTGAATGGTCATATTGGGATCAAATTAAGTCTCAAGAATCAAACAGAGATTTTAAACTAAAGTTAAGATTTTTGAGTACCTAAACTCATGCCAGAAAGCTAAATACAATGCTTGTAACGGATTAAAATATGTCTTTGAAAAATTAAGCTCTATACATATATCTATTTCGTACACAGAAAACTGCCCTATAGAAAATTGCCAGTGGAAGATTTCTGGGAGAAAATTGGTATAGAGGAAAATTCACCGGCAGAAAATTTCCCGTAATTTTTTCAAACTTAATAATGAATAATAACACATTATATTCGCTTAATATTATTTATTACAAATATTTATCTGTTTGCTCCAACCCCCAAGGAAGTACCTCCAAAAATGAGTAATATTCTTTAAATATAGTTAGTGTCTGATACAATCAAGGACTCCTCTAACATCACAAACTAGTTCAAAGTCCTTAGGTGTCTGGGGCTGGGGGTAGTGTGGGATAGTTAAAAACCACCGCCAAGGCATCACATCAATCCAAGAAAACCCCTCTAATATCAAAAAATAGTTCCAACCCATCAGGTTGCACGGGGTACTTGAGAGTACCCCTGGATCCTTAAAAATCCTCGCCATTGGATCACATACATACAAAGAAACCCTTTAACTACCCCCTCCCCAGGTCCCAGGTCAATCTGAGAGTGGAGGTTATTCAACCATATTTTAAGAGGCCCTACGCTATTTATCCCCCCTCCTAATCAATCCTCTCGATCCCTTTCTTAGAAGATTGGATTGAATTTAAAAAATTGCGAGGAAATTGTATTAAAATAAAATTACTCACACCTTGGAGGGACTCCCTTGGGGATGGAACAAACAAATATGCTTAGATATTTGTCTTAAATAATATTAAGTGAATTTGATAATGTGTTATTATTCATCACCAAGTTTGATGGGTAATTTTCTTAACTGACAATTTTCCTCCATGGCAATCTTCCACTGGCAATTTTCCCCCGGCAGTTTTTCTAGTACCATCAATTTTATTATATCATATACATACATACATATGGGACATTGCTCTTTTTCTTGCTTTTGTTTAAGATTACTTTGATGTTCATTAAAGTCTATATATCATTAAAGTCTAAATATAGTGTATCTTAGCTTTTTTAATTAAATATGTAATAATTAATACTAATTCGTGAAAGCATTTATTAGTTGTTAATTAAATAAATGAGAATTGTATTTGAATAAATTTTATCAACATACTATCAAGCTTGGAAATTGCCCTAGGAATCGAGGAAGCTACTTCATTTTTATAATCTGGATTTGTGATGGTACGTTTGATCTTTACAACTATACAATATCTTGATCAACATATGAAATTGAATTACCAATTTCTAATAAATTACTCATTACATGATTTTCTACACTAAATGACATATACCAATTTGTTATTTATCTATGAAAATCCTTTATGTATCCATAGAAAGTAAGGAACATAGAAATTAGGTGCGCAGATCAAGAGTTTAATCAGAAAAAATCTAAATAATTTTGGACTATTAAAACAATTGAGATGTATATCTACAAATCAGATCCATAAAAACAAAAGTGAGTCATAGTTTGTTGCAGCACATTCCTTGATTTTTTAATATTAATTTCAGTTTTTTAGTTTTTATCTGACACTCAATTGATTTACATATTAAGCATAGAATCTTCAGAGTAAATATGGTATTCTCAGTGGTTTACATAGAACAAAATCCAGTTTGTGACGAACATAGAGCCGTACTAAAAAGTGATTATAGTACAGAAGACACCAATAGATTAGATATTTATTCTCTAAATGGAGTAAACTACAGCTATAACAATATTTTCCTGAAGGATGACTCCGATAGTGTCATGCTAAGTTCAACAGTTGAAATGAGAGAAGACTCAAAAAGTGATAATTATTCTGTCTCCAAAAAGCGAAGTAATAACAATGATGGCATCTCTTTGGGTGCACAAAAACTTAGAAAAATGGAGCGATGTCTGAACGATCATATGAGACCCTCCAGCACGAAGAATAATTCAAAGTTATATGGACATAAACATTTAGAGATTTCATCCAGAAATAAAAAAACCAAGAGCATTGCTAAATCTTCTATAGAAGGTAATTATAAAACACATTTTTAAAAAATCAGTGGATCATGAACACTTGAAATCTTTAAAAGATATATTTAAAGAGTTTTTTCGTTTCTGAATTTTTTTTGAGTAAAATTTTAAAATTAGAATACCGGGGATTAACACTGGAACTACGATGATACCATTTTTGGTACACCTTCGATTTTGTTGTAAACTATTATAAATGTTCAATCCCCTATAAATTGAATTTTATTAAACATCTACTTTTTGTAAGAACAAGCACTTTTCTACATGATTATAGGAATATTATTTGCAATATTAAACTCGCATTTAAAAATGATTATGCATATATGTATCAAAATTACATTTTTTGTATGTTTTTTATTATTTCTATATATTATGTGTTTCAGAATCCTTCCACCTTTTTCAACCAAGGAGCTCCTAAAGGCGAAGCGAATGGAATAGATGATCCCAATATTTAATGATTTTGTATGTGTTTTTTTAAAATTTGTCACATTTTAACCATTGATTTGAAAATCAAAAAATACGTTCTTTCTCTAGACAAATATAATTCCTTGGCTCTTACAAGATAGTAACAGAAACTTGTAGATTCCTCATTTAAAACCATACAATATCATCTCTCAACTTTGATCGAATGGTGTGGAATTAGTATTTATTGTATTTTATTTGTTTTTGTGTTCGCTTATTTAACTAGATGAATTTATAAAATACGTAATTAATAATGGAGTTTTTAAGAATACATACGATTAATATTAATATTAATCACATATTAATATATGGGATTTTTTATTGGTGCAGGAGAAATATTCAATTACTGTTAGTTTATGAAGGAGCAAGTCCAACCACTAGCAGAAGAAATTTCAACAGAAATAAATCTAATAAATGCATAATTAGGTTTGCAATATCCTGGGGATTTTGAAACATGAAAACTTTCCATGGGTGATTTTAGACTAAAATCATTGTGAAACTGGGAATTTTTAATATTAAAGGTTGAGGACATCAATATTCTAAGTGAAAAATATATTTTTCAACAATATTAGTAAATGAAACAAACAAATTTATCGACAAAGTATGAAAAAAAAAAGTTGTATCGTTGAGTATGTGTGTGTGTTTTTTTTTTGTTAACATTATGCCAAAAATAAATATACAGCTGTTTACTTCACATCAATACAAACTAGAACAAACAGAAGTACTTGAAATGTTGTACAAGCGTAGGAAATTCTGTTTTAAGCAAGCACATGTAGCGGCATATATGTATCCTTGATCCCAAATACAACTAAAATATTTGGGGCTTCCAATATCATAACTGTTCTTGCAAGTCATCTGAGCCTAGATATAAACAAAGTCTTCAGCCCTTTGTCTAAATATCGGTAAAGTAATGGTATTTGACAATCAAGTCAGAAAATTACTCCTTCCACATGGTTGAAAGAACTTCATGGATCTAATGCTCTCGCTCCAATACCCTCTTTTCTTCTTCAAATTCCTCCAACATCAAGGCTTCCGAACGAAGTCGGTCATTCACATTCTAAATTTTGTAATAGACTAAAACGAAAAAGTTAGAAAAATAGTGGTCATTAGACCTAATCAGGCTTGTGAACGGAACACAAAATTAAATGGACGTTCCATGGAACGTGAGCTGAATATATTAATAAAAAACTAAAAAATCCAAATAAAAATGCAGAAAAAGACAAAAATCCAAATAAATCTGATAAAATATATAATTAAAATTTCTCAATGAAGCATTCTATTGAATTATAATCCTCCTAGCTTGTTTTCTCCTTTGTCCCAGTCATGATAGTGTGGCTAGGCCTAGTATATATTAATTACTATTTTTTAGTTACAAGTTTAACTTGATGGAGAACAATTATAATAAATTAACAATTATAAAGTAAGAATAAAACATTTCTAATTAGTTTAAACAAGGAAACCACAATAATTATTAAATGCATTTTAAACTTCAAGACTCATAAATGAAATAACTAGCGAAAATAAATGAAATAACTAACGAAAATAAATGAGAAAGAAACAACGTTTAAAGCACGTTAAAGCCAGCACGTGTGTTAAACGAGCGAGTGCATCAAAGAAGGCTCATCATATTAATGTGACTTTATAATTTTTTTATTATGTGTGCTATGGGACAGCTACTTCTCTGTTTATGTTCATAAATTTATAATAGGAAGTCTGTTATGATATACTCCAACTTCATATTTTCTTCCATTGCCAAGTTCATCATTATGAGTAAGTTGCTCTCCGAGATCGTCACTCCAAAAGCTCTGAGAACTAATCCTTCTGCTGCCTTACGGAGGTTGACCACCCTAGGACAACTTTAGAATAGATGGCGAGAGGACTCTACTTTGATATTATAAAAGGTAAAATATATTGAAAGCAAGTTCGAGGTCTTATTATTTGTAAATAATCGTTTTCTTAGAGTACTTCTCCAATAAGTCTTTGAACTACCTGTTGTTGAACTTGGCAAGGGAGATATTAGCAGAGACCAAGGTCTTCACTAGGCCATTATTGAATACGCTATCGTTGTTATTGATGGCGGGAAAAACGTTGAGCACTTTCTGTGTAGCCTTGTTTCCCTTGTTGTTTAAATCAATATTCTTTTTGTGCCTGGCTCACTCTCCATGCTGTTCTAGGAAACACTTCATGTTGGATATAGTACTAAAGTTGCAAAAGCTTGTATAGCAAATACTTTGTATCAGATACATAAGTCCAAATTTTGGTGCGACAGAGCTCCTCAATGAGTACTGAGGGGCCCCCTATCTTAGGCTTGGTCAATTTAAAAAGATGGTCTTTCATTTCAAAGGAAAAACAGATTGTAAAAAATGTAAATAACTTTGGCGGCAAGATAGATATAATCAGGTTTGTGAACAGAACGCAAAGTTGAACAGCATTCCATGCACGGAACGTTTTTTTAACGGTAAACGTTGAATGCTAAACGTGAGAGTTTAGTATTTTGTTCCAATAGTGATTGGAAAAAAATCAAAGTTTATATAGTTTTTTAGTTTTTTAAAATGATTTAAAGAGTTGATAAAGCAAAGACGAAATCATGGAAGACCTATTTTGTGGCAGTGGCTCAAGGGGGGCTGAGGGATAACTTTTGAATGATTTTATCGAAGCCAAAAGTTTCTAGTACTCCACCTTAACTCTAGCATCAGTTCAATAATTATGAATAATGGAGTAAAGGCTCATAAATTGACCATGAATGTAAGCAAAGGGTCCACTCAAAATAATAAATTATATTTTTATGTTGCGAGAACCTCAGTATAGTCCTGCTGGAACACATAGTTTCCTTATGGGTAGTTGGACTTCCCCCAGGGCAATATCAACTCCTTTACAATATCCTGGTACTCCTAGATCCCATTTTTACGCCTTTCAGGAACCAATACGAGGGGATCCTCTTCCCTTCCGATGAAACAATTCCTAACATATTGGCAGGGTCTGGAAACTTAGTCTGGTTTACCTGCAGAACCTCATCGAACGCGTAGGCGAGGTAACGATCTTTCTTGGAGATTTTCGACTAGTACATGGTGCAGTTTTTCTTGTCTTGTTGCTGTGCTGAGTGCGAATCAAATCGGCTATACTTTCCCTTTTGGCCTCAATCTCAACAATGAATGAACCGATATTTGTGAGTTGTAGCTCACTTGAATGCTATTATTCACCGAATTATTATAAATCTTGAAACTTAATTCTCAAATGCCGCCTTTTCTGATCCTATCAAAGCGGAAGATGCGATTTGCTGTCATACAGTGTATATCATACTACATTAGGATTGGATCTCGGAACGTAACAGAAGTAAACTGAACAATAAACGCTGAATGAAGAAAAAAATTGAACGGAAAACCAAAATAGTGGAATGCTTACACGCCTTGATATAATGTATTTTCGAGTATCCAAAGACATTTCCTTTCATAATTCATGACAACAATTGATTAATCCTTTCCTCTTCTTCTCTTCCTCCTCCAATGCTCTCCCTCAATCCTCCATTTAGTCTGATAACTGAATATTTTTTTACCTACAAATTACAGGAAAATGCAAGTAAGAGCCCAAAAGGAAAATAAATCTTATTTGAATAATTTGGACATCACCAATGATGAGCAATCAGAATTTACATGAAAAAGTTAACTCTAAGGTTGATAAGTATTTAATTGTAATTTGTGTTGATTGTGGAATATCAAAAAAAATAAATATTGGTTTCCTCAGAAAATAGTACTTGATGGATCTTTTATAAGATTCAGAACTTCCTGCTTTAATTTCGGAACTTCATTAGAAAATGATTTAAGAATGGGTATACTACCAGAAATTGTGTGTAATTCAAAATCCGTTTATTAAACAAATGACTTTTTTTTTTTGAGATAAATTAGCATTATCCTTAATTTATCAAAAATTATTTTGGTACAGACAAAGATAAATTCATAAATGAGCTGTTAAATAGAATATTTGAAAGAATTAAATCCAACATATATAAAATGAAATATGAACCCACTGTCCCCTGATAACCTGGTACTATCTAAGATTGATAAAAATACAAGGTTAGACCATCATTTAATCGGACTTGCTAGAATTTTCAATTTGATATATCGTACTTACGGCTGGGCAAGAAAGGCAGATTTTGACAAAATAGGCAACTAATCATAGTCTTTGACATCACTTTTCCTAAAATTTTCAGTTTAATGTATCGTACCGACTGCTGGGTAAGAAAGACAGATTTGGATGAAACACGCAACCACTCATGCATTATGACGTCAATATTAAAAAGCGTGGAGGAAGTGAAACATCAGTCGTACAGACGTTATAGTATAACCTTGTATTTCTAGTAACCTTTTTACTATCTATTTAACTGAAGAAAGTTAAGACCCTTCCTCCCGTCTTCCCCAGCCTTAACGTGAGTGATCAGAGGCAACACACAAAAAGAAAGATTCATTTGGCTAAAGTTATAATTAAAATAACTATAGTAATAATTATAAGTTTTTCTATAGTTATGAGTAAGAGTTATTTACATATTTGTGATTGAGGAAAGGGGGGTCAAAGAAGAAGGAATCTTAAGTGTACTCAGAAGGTTAGTATCTAATGATTAGAGTACAAACTAAAAAAAATATTAATTTTCAAAATCACATAACCTACTCACTTAAAAATTCTCAAAACTCCTGAAATAAACTTTCCCCTCCTTTGCAATCTTTATATATAATATACAGAGGGTCCCCTCTTATCGTAGTTTTTAGGAGGAAAAAAATCCTTGTTATATTAAATTCGCGTTACACCGGGACTTTTTTGAGTATGTCATTACATAAAATGCGATTATTTTTTTTTTCGAAATCGCTTTTAACTATTTTTTCTATGTTTTTTTTTAGTTGGACGGGACAATAAAAACATTTTATCCATCAATTTTTTTTAAATGTATGCTAGACAATATACTTTAAGAAAAATTGTAAATTTTAATCTTAAATGGCTATTTACTTGATTTTTAATCAGATCATTTCAATACTGTAAAATCTAAATAATCGGAAGTTAACCAGTATTTATCCAGCAACCTTTTTAGTTGCAAGTCTATATAAATAGTAATAGTAAAAGCTTTAAGATAGGTATCAAATCAAATACTAATCTATTATTTTTCTAATAGATAGTTTTAGTATTGTGTATCTCACGTTGTAGAAGTGCCAATGTTGGCTGTTTGATGGTGTTAGAAAGATATGATTTTGTACTAAAAAACTTTTTAAGCAGTTTTGTGTATGGTTGAATCAATATTATTTTTAGGGAACATCAAAGATATACACCAACAAAGAGAAAATACGCCATATTTTACACCTTTTCTATGAACAAGGCGAATACGCAGGCCAGGCGGATAAAAATGTGAATAGTTTTCAACAAGTATTTCGTTGTGCCACAATTTTTTTTCTTCAAAATAAACAATAAGGATTATATTCTAACGGATCATTTGAGAAAAGGAAGTTTAATGAAGCTTTTGAAATTCAACTAAATAACTTAAAAATTCAAACTTTTGAATCCCTTTACAAATAAAGAATGCTCTTAAAAAAGTCATTTTCAAATGGCCATAGAATTTTTAAAAAAATCCTTTTGGAGACTGAAACTTTACAAACATTACTTTTTCATTAAAATACAATAGAAGATCGATTTAACATGTTAACCAAAAATTTGCACACCCCGGTACACACATTAAAATAAAAATTTAGAAGAAGTTGACCTTTTTTTGAACTTTTGTATGAGCATGAAACTGTACTTTATATAATCTTAAAACTCTACATTATAAGACCTTAAAACTGTACTTTACAAACTTAAAATGTTGTATAACTACTACTTTAAGCATAAAAAGGCTTTATTGATCACGACATTTGGAAGTTTTTTCTTATTCCCATACAACTAACTTGGTATTTACAAATATCAGCTTTATAATAAAGTTATGTTATTTACACATGATTTAAATATTGTATTGTGATTTGAAATATTCTTTTCGGTAAAAAAATTGAAGTGAATCGTGAACACTTTTGTGCAATCATTTTTCAAACTACGACTCCCGTACAAAGTATTCCTGAAAGTAATTCTGCTGTCATGATTCATGGTAAAATAAGAAAAAATTGTAGTACCTTACATAATTAGATAACATCTCGTCCAGGCTTCATCCCTTTGTCAATGGATGGATTCCGAAGAACTCACCCCCACCCCTCCTCCGAATACTTCATAAGAGCTAAATTTACATCTTGTTCCACACAATAAAACCTTACACCTATTTGTGTGACCCTTCGAAGTCATAATTAACCAAATAACTCGAAAAAGTGGAGATCCTTTTCCTCTTCCTCGGGCCATATATTCTTCGCTTCACTTTGCGTCCTTAAGCTTGACTTACGGAAGGTATATCTTATTTTTTGAAAGGTTGGGGTCATTATTGAATTAGAAGTTTCCGCTGTCCCCTATTAAAATTAGCTCATTTTAAGCTTATAAGAACTATTGAATAATAATTCCATAGTTGGCGATAATTGACTAACTACCAATTGATTTTGTTGTTTCTTTCTGATTATTTTCAGAGGGAAGGTTAAGGGATAAGATAAAGGTAACGACATGCACGATACAACTGCGTATGTACATGTCACTCAAGGCAATAATCAAGATCAATAGAGATGTTACGTTCAATATATATAATATATTTTTTTTAAACTAGGATTTAATAATAATATATGCTGTTTAAGATATGGAAAATCTCCTAGATCAGGTCTCGGATCTTTTTTGAGGAATACAAGTTTAATAAACGTAGCCAGGTACATTGAATTCGTTTCCACAAACTGACCTATTTCTATTGATATACGATCAACTATTAAGGAATGATTAGGGATTCTTATTAGGACTACAAATCTGTTAGAACTTAATTTAGAAATGTTCTGAAATCATTTTCTTTTTAGTAGATGTATTATGATATTGATAGGTAATGGTAATCCTTGTATTTATCCTTGATGTATCTTTTAAGCCAGATATATAATCAAGGTAGTTTATTTAAAAGAGTTGAAGTCTCAGAATATTTTCTAGACCGAATTAATTTTTTAAAGTAATAAAGACTTTGGGTAATTATTGATATAAAATGCCAGTTTCTTGGTATAGTTCAATCGTTGGTACTATCATTACCTAAGATCCTTATGAACCATTGAACGATAACCTCTGCTTTAAAACTGGGATCAATATTATAAAAAGTACCGTGTCGTGTGAAATAGATGCACCACTTATAGATTAATTTTTCAAGGTATAGTGATCGTAATTCGTAAATTTCCGATGTTTCACACGACAGCAGACTTTTTGAGCTTTTGAATGATCTATTGCAATAGCCTATACAATTTCTATAAACAATAATGGAAGCAAAAAGAAATCGGATTTTGCACCTGTCGCAGCATACCTGAAATTATCAAGATTGTTGGGATCGAGAGGCACACCGTCTACAGGGTCAGAAAACTCATGAAAGAGGGGAAAAGCCTTCAAATCGAGCCCAATAGTGAAAGGCCGGGCAAAAAAGTCATCATGGGAACCGTGTGATCTTCTTCTCAGGTGAAAAACATTCACTTTTAACCCCGTCTTCAACAAGCAGAATAATCGGGTTGTTTGCTTTGAACCCACTTCTGAAAACCTCCATCACGTTTCCAAAACTTGCCCCCATCCTGCTGGAAGAACTACGATGCCTTTCCCGACTACTTGAATGCTGTCAACGAGAGCAAAACATAACTAATACCTGTCATTGTGTGCTTAATAAATGTCTTAAGTAATCGATTACGTCTGACATAATTCAGCCTTAGGAGGGTAAAAGTTTGCTCACGTTGATGTGTGATACATCCATTTCGTACGACCCAGTATACCACAACATCAATAGGTGAACTTAAAATATTGTAATAAAACATTACTGATCGGATTATTCATCGCTGCCTTGACTCTTGATGCTAATTTTCTACTACCCACCAGTCCCCTTCTTTATAGGAATTGGTTGAGTGTTTAGGAAAAAAAAAGTAATAATAATGTCTGAAAAAAAAATCAATTTTAAATTTGTTTGTAGTAAAGTGTTGGTAGAACCTTAAAATGGAAGAAGAAAAAATCAAACCAAAAATAATTCAATCAAATCCTTTTATTTCGTGGTCACAAAGTAGTTTCAATACAGCTTGGCGACATCCTAGATATATACCAGCAAGTCGAATAAAATGGACTGTGAATGTTTTTTTCTGCAAATAAGCTGTGAAATCATCGTTCCATTTATTTTTATTTTGTGATCGAGTAACAACTCTAATATCTATGGCGGAGAGTATCTTAACGGATTGGTTTTCTATAAGTCTCAAGACACCATATTGGCTCATTGCTTTTAAATTGAGATGAGAAAATTACTTCAAAATGGAGGTGGTATTAGCAATGACTCTCATGATAATATACCTGACAATGCCAATCAAAAAGGACCACGAAATCGCTATTTTGTGAAGCTGCATCTCCTTCTACTCGCTATTTCTTGTAAGATTTTGACGAGAAGCTAAAAAATAAACAAAAGGACATCCTCAACACAGTTGACACAGAAATCAGCATGTGGTCCGGAATAAGCACGCTCTCCAGTATTGGATCCCGCCCAAATGGTGGAAGACATCAAACATGATTCTCTCTCTTTTTAGGAAATTCTCTTAATTTTGTTCCCTTCAGTGCAAGGATGAACTGTTATTCAGTATTATTGTACGGTATACCAGATCCCTTTCCCTAATATAAAAGTAGAAACTTTTTTTTTTTTAAAGTGGTTGTCGGACGCGTCATTCAAAAACATAGTTTGTGTTTTCACTTCTAAGATGTTGATCTACTCGTAAGTAGTAGTGATGATGCTGATAGTTTTAAGTAGCTTAGTAAAATTTTGCCATAAACATAGTTCAAATTTTCCATATTTTTTAACTTCCCTTCTGTTTGTTTGCAAACATAAAAAAATCAAGAGTTAGCTATGAACCATACAACTGACAGTTACTTAAAGCAGAATGCTGGAATAAATTCCATGGACTACACTCCTCCCATATAGTTCGTTAGTGCTTTTACTTGACGAGTTAGATTCGCCTTAATTCTTGGATAAAACACTTTATAGGGGGCTGCGCTTTGTTGAGATACCAATTTACGAACGACTGTATTGCTAGACGATTTTATTGATACTGATAAATATATTATATACAAAAGTACATCTAAATATGATATACATACAGGCTTTAATTTTTCTATACGATTACCTGACAGTGTCAAAATTCTTTGGCTGAATTATAATGCTGTTAAGATTCAAAAATTAAACTCCCAGACTAATGTTTGTTTACAGCTTTTGTCATAAAGAAGAAGTTTATCAAAATTTTTTTTGGTTATAAACTAACAATTTATTATTAGTGTTATTTGCCGAATGTTAAAGCTCAAAAAATTTTAAAAAGTTCAAATTGTAAAATTTGTTCTTCTGTGAATTTTCTAATAATTTTAAGAGTCAAATTTTGTTTTGAAAAAAATCATCATATCAAAATTTGTCAAAAAAACTCTCCCCCCCAGGCAAAAAAAAAAAAAAAAATATTAACATATATAGGAGATATCTGGATTAGATATTTTCATTTCTAGACGATAATTGAAAAATGAGTGTATGCATCATATATCGACAATGTTGCTAATTGGGAGCATTTTGGGCATGCCATTAAAAAATAGAAACCAAAAATCAAGATGGTAACTCTCAACATTTGAAGAATGTTTCAGAGGGGAGAAGCTAAGTGGTCATGATCCGCTACATGAGGAAGGAGATAGAAAATGATATATATAAGGATATTGTCAAGAATGATACTCAATTCTACTTGGAGTCTAATAAGGACTAACATGTATAATTACAGAGCAAATTCTCAGGATTACTATCCGTCTTTTATGACCAAACAAAAATGTTCAATCAGTTTTTGAATAAAATTACAGTTCCTATACCATGCTAAAAACGCGACCAGGTTTTCACTACTTGATTCCTTGGCAAATCCTGGAATTACTTCTTGATCCGACTGATAAGTTCGTCTATGGTGTTGTAGAGGTTCGGTTGGTTTGACGTTTGATACTCCCCACAAAAAAAATAAAAAAACCGTGGTTATATACCTTGATCCTTACATGTTATCATTTAGCTCAAAATATAGGTGTGCCCAGTAATTTTTGCTTGTATTGTAATTTTAGGAAAGTCGATTTTGTCTAAATGTATCGAATAGTGACATGTATTATTATACACCTACTTAATATAATCTTTCCTGTTACTCAAAAACAATCAAAAACAAATTAGTACTTAAAATGAGGAAATTTTATCTTGATTTTGAAACGAATAAATCCATGAGATATGTATTAAATGATTTCTTATGCATAGTAATGAGAGCATCAATTAATATATCGCCATAGGAAGTTGACATTATAATGAAATGACAACTTTTATTTGATAATACTATCTTTCTCCTGGACATTCAAAGATAAATAAAAATCAACTGGAACCAATTAATCATAGCTATATCATTTTTAAAATATACATTACGAATGTTAAAAATGCTCATTCTGTTATTTGTCTGGAAGTTTGATACCCTTTAGCAATATTAAGTTATTTTTTGACGAAATTTATTTTTTAATTCTTCCCTTAGAAACTTCATAAACCCTTAATATCCGTTGTCCAACTATGTGAACATTTGATTTTGACACTCCACATATCAGTAATTTCTATTACAATAATCACTTACAATAAAATTAAGGACTGGGTTCTGATACTAATTTGATTCGATTTGGAGGTCAGTATGGTGTTTCAAATCGTTTGAGAATCCAAAAGTATTTTATTGGGTTACAATTTGTTTTTCTTCAAAATCAAAAATAAGGATTTTATTCTTAAGTATCCCTTGAGAAAATGAATTTAATGAAATTTTTGAAATTCAGTAACATAATTTTAAAATTAAAATTTATGAATCCTTTTACAAATAGAGACTATGGTTAAAAAAAGTCCTTTTCAAATGGCTATACAGGTTTTTAAAAAAAGGACAGTTGGAGACTGAAACTTTACAAACATAACTGTTTATTAAAATACAACAGAATGTAGAATTAGCAGGTAAAAGATGTACAGTCTAGTACATACCCTAAAAGGGAAACTTAGAAGAAATTTAACTTTTTTGTGAACTTTGACCTTTTTTGTAGGACCTTAAAACTTTACTTTATTAACTTAAAATATTATATGACTATTACTTTCACCATAAAATTATGCTTTAGTGATAACAGCTTTAATGAATATAATTTAAAAAATACGCATTCTTGGGGAAAAAGTAATTTTCGCAGGGAGGGGGTTGGATGATTTTAATTTTGGCTGTACCAAAATATGTTATCACTAAAAAAATTCATTCAAAATTTAACACCCCCTACTTATAATACTACTGAATTAAAAACCTTGTTAATATTAACTGCTTGTTAAATGATTTTATGTGAAGAAAATGAATTACTGCTATAAAAAGGAAAACCTTCTACATTTAAAATATAATTTATGAAAGGAAAATATGGTAATTAATATTTAAATTAATTTATATTTATTTTATGTGCATTTTTAAAACAATTTACACATAAGATAGGCGAGAGTTCTTCTTTTTAGATGGTCTATTAAATAAAAAAGAAGATTGAGCACCGCAGTAATCGTTTTTTTTTCTTTCGAATCTCTAAATTTAGTTTTTTTTCTGTACACATATATCTTATTTATCTCTTAAATAATGAAGAAAAAAGAAGAAAGGGCACATATAATAACCGTTTCTAATTTCTAAACATAGTATTTTCCAGAAATTCAAGGTTATGCCATAATGCATGTACGACTGATGTTAGAATTCCACCATGCTTTTGATATTGATGTCATAGTAGATGAGTGGTTGCATGTTTTGTCAAAATCTGTTTTTCTTGCCAAGCAGTAGCTACGATACATTAAATTGAAATTCTAACAAAAATGGCATCATAGCCTATGAGTGGTTGCGCGTTTTGTCAAAATCTGCATGTCTTGCCCAGCAGTGGGTACAACACATCAGATTGAAAATTCTAGCAAGGCCGATTACATGATGGTCTAACCTTGTATTTCCATTAACCTTGGTATTTTCATTACAAAAATGACATCCTTACTTATATAGGCAAGACCTACTGCGATGCTGATCGCCAATTTTACTCCAAGTCCAATGACGACTTACACTTCACAAAAAATACTCAGCGTTATTTTTCATCGTTCTAGTGATTATTTTGTACATACAATAATATGTTACATCATTGACAAATATAAATAAACTGATCAAGTGTCAACTAGATTAGGTCTTGCCCTCTTCCAATGCCATATTTTTTACAAGTATTGTTATAGAACTTCTAGCATGTTGACATTAATTAGTAAAAAAAGTTAATAATGCCTTAACTATTTCAAAAGTTTCATTATTCAAAATAAAATTTTATAAAGTGTTAGAGTCAGAGTTCGCGCATTCAAAGCTATTGCCATGGGTGTGTGAGGGGTGACACCACTCTGTATTGTTGGACTAGTTAAAAACAGGATATTTTTGGATTGGTGATGCAATGTTGTTTTTTTTAAATTGCTATAAAATAGGAGAGGCCATTGAAAAATAATATTTTTTTATAGTTTAGTAAAGGGTCCTTCAAAAATAATTAATTTTTTCCAAAAAAAAATTTTTAATATAATATTTAAGTAAATAGAGAAACAAATTTTAAATTTAAAATTGTTTTTCATTTGGTTGGATCGATTTCCATTCATTATGGACGGGAATAATTCTATGTTATCTCAGAATTTGGACAAAAGAAGAAATCCAGGATACAACCTCAATACTCAACAAGAGATGTTTTAATTCTGATTTCTATGGAGAAGATGACCGGATAGAAATATATCCGAAGAAGAGAACCAAGCTAAACCTCAGACCAGAACAGAGTCGACTCCTTTCCGGGGTGGGAATTTATCCATCCATTTATAACAAGGGATATATTCAAAAGTTAAAAGTATGACGGGATCAATTTATTTTCAGATTGAAATAAAATGCTCTAGATGTGACATATATAATAAAGATATATGTCCATTAGGTACTAAAAAAATGATGTCGTAAGCATAAATCTAAATATATAACAATTCTTAAATTTGGATGTAATTTTAATTTGACAATTTTTAAGGCCTAATATTATTATTAAAAATTCTTTTAAACATATATAATACAAATCACCAATATAATATATATTAGGATAAAAGAAAAAAAAAACACGACAGCAATTCGAATGGGAAAAGTGCTAATCACTGAATTCTCTGTTATCAATTATAATATCATTAGACATGATGGATTACTCATATTCCACAAGACTCTTGGATTGACGGACAATCATTTGCATAATACCAGACAAGAGCATCGATTTCCACTTCGTTATGATCCAGTATGTGTCAGAAGAAGAGGTAGTATAGGTAGAAGAGGCTGTTCCACGAGTTACAGAAGATTCGGGAAGGAAGTAAAAGGTAGATTCGTCGGAGAGTGCAAGGAAAATTGTAATGCTCAGTACAGTTGGATCAATCTGCAATTGCAAAATAACAATGGTCTTCGTCTCTTCATAAACCTTCCTTCTTACCCAAAGAGAACAAAACAGGCTGGTATTAAGTAGTTAACTAAACAACTTCAATTCTTGAAGTTGTTTATCTAGGACTGTAAATTCATATTTCCAATGTATCAAGCCAAGTTATGAGAACCATAAAAAGTGATTTATAGGCTCTTTCAACGAACTTTTATGTATATTTTTCTAGTATGATACAATGACATTTGAATACCTATGTAACTATGATTGTAATATATAATAATTGTCTTTAGTGATATTTAACTTATTAAACATATACGAAAGCAATGCAAAACAATGTGACTGGGAATAAAACTATATCCTAGTGCCTATCCTTTGCAGGTCACAATATCTGATTTTAAGTCTAAGAAAATAGAAGAATTTGTTTACCAATAAAAGTACAATTAATAAAGTTGATGTTCAAATGTATTTTGTTTCTTAATAAAATGGTTTCATTGGTCCTATATCTTGTTTTGAACTCGAGATAATTTCTTTTTTATTAGTATGAAGAAGGCTGAAAAACGACACTCTTTTCTTTAGGCTTTTATAAGTTATTCATCATTCAAAGTGATAAGGAATATTATTATAGAAATTTCTTCCATATTTTATTTTTTAAAAGGCCTTAATGAAAAAATATGCATTTTTAAATATTTTTGTTCGATTTGTTATTTCTTGAGTGATCCTATATTTTATGAGGTTGTAAAAGCGAAAGCACAACAAAATTATGTTATTGTATTCGATATCAATATCTTATAATTACCTCGTCATAAATAATCCTATGTTTGAAATATTTAAATTCCAAACAATTTGAGCATCTCTTGTTGAGAATAAAGTATCTC
>NW_027289082.1:0-22843 GCF_016086655.4 Lepeophtheirus salmonis | reverse complement strand
AATATATATTACTCTTAAATTTAAAATATTTCAGTTATAAATCTATTTTAGGTTTTTAAATAAGATCTTTTAATAAATTTTATAGTTTTTTAATAAAATCTTTATATATTTTAATCGGTGTATAAACTATATGTAACTACGACCAGTAGATTTTATAGTTTTAGTTTAAATGTAAATTTGAACATTACATATACTAAAATTATATTTTATAAAACCTGATATAATATTTGTTTTATTTTCGTACAATTATGGATGTTTGAAAGAAAATATTATAATACATAAATAAATAAAAAATACTCTGGATTTATTACCTCTCTTTGTTCTTAAAAATAGTCCATAATATTTTCATGTTAGAAAATCAAGTTTTTTTTGAGCTACAGCCTTTACAGCCACATTAAACAAATACTTACAAAAATATTTATCAACTTTTGTAAACCTGCAATTATGTTTGTTAACTTTTTTGAAATATTTTTATAAAAATATAAACAAATTTTAAAATATTTTCGAAAAACTTTTAATAAATTTATTTAATCTTTTAATGTATATTATAAGAAGCAGGTATAACTTATACCAGTTAACTACTACTATAGAAATATTAACTCAACGATCAATGAATGTTATGACTTTTTAGAGCTTGGTTTTGAATTAAAATTAAATTCTAAGTTCTTTTTAATCTGACACAAATCTGGTTACATGGTTACTGCTACATTTATATCTCTTAATTTTAATAATTAGGCAGTTATACAAAAAAAAAAACCGAAACAATAAGTTGTGCAAAGTCAAACTGACACATAAACAAACAGATCAGCAGACTAAATTTCCATAAATTATTGATAAATTAACTTCGAAACAATGTCATGTACAATGTTTCGTAAATTATATTTATGAAATAAACAAATGATTGCTGTAAAATAAAATTCTCAATGTCATTTAATAAACTCAAATTTTTATTTTAGATACATATCAATTTAATAATTCAATATTTTTATTAAGATAGTGTAATTTCAATAATCATAACTATGAAATAACATAAATGATCTAATAAAAAAAACATGATTAAATTTTTATACATAATATTTTATAATTATTTTAAATTCGATAACTTTGATTAATTTCGTGATATAAACATGCATGCTTCTATTTTAACTCTAAATTTCGTTACATTGAATTTTAACTTTTTAATAGACAGACACTAGAAAAGTACCCGTTATGGACTTATTGTAAGTCGATTAACAAAAAATATGACAATTGAAGATGGAGTGCTTTTTTCAAACTTTTCATCATATTCTTTTATTTTTGAAGATATAAAATAATTATCTTCATTTGTTTTTAAAATTTAAGTTAATAAACTTTTTTTTGTACTATTCTTTTCTTTTTATATTTGCCACAAAATTTACCTAAAAACTGATACAGTTCTTTTCTTGAATTTTGAGTATATTTCAAGAAAAACTTTGTTAATCAATAACAAAAATTAGATAATAACTGTGTATATGAACAAAAGACCTTTAGGTAATAATTTAATTGTTTATTTTAAATTTATACGTAATTTCAAAGATAAACTTTGTTAACCAATAACATTCTGAAATATAGTTAATCACTGCATGATTGATTTCGTAACATAGGCTTTAAAAACTTTTATAATATTTAAACCAGAGAATTACCCAGCATATAAGTTAAAGTAGTCTATTTTAATATAACGTACAGAAAATTGGCTACAATCTCATTGCCTAATTTTTATTTCTTCAATTTAATAGTAAAGCAGTTCTACAAAAAAATACCCAGAAAAATAAGTTGTACATAGTTAAACTGACAGATAAACAACCAGGCCGAGATTAAATTTTTTATGAATGATTGAAAAATTAACTCCAAGAAATCAGATATATTCGATGGTCACACATAATGATTGATAAAATATACATGTATTATTGTTGTAAAATTCCTTTTTCAGCGTCATTTCATAAACTCTATAATAAAAAGAGACTTTAAAAATACAAGCCTTAAATTATTCTTTTGTGATTTGCATTCAATAACATATATTAGATATTCAAATTTGTTTTTAGAAAAGTTCACCCCTTAATAAACATCCCCTTTTAACCAGAAAATAGTTCATACCAAAACTAGTTCATTAACAATATCAAAGTTGATCCCAGATGAAAAAATGCATATTTTTTTGTTAATAAACATATTATAATCAATAAAGAGGGTAAAATTTCTTGTTAATTTACTCGTAAAAAATTTAAAAATGTTTTCATAATATATAACAAAAATCTAAATAAATAAAGACTATCTCTACTAAGATTTGAAAATTAAATCAAATTTATTTTAAAAAAAATCTTATAGTTTGTATACCAATTTTATGCAATTAATGGTTTTTTATAGCTTTTATAAGTACAATTATGTTGTTTGAGGATAATCACATATAATTTGTTCATATAAGTTTAGTAAAATTAGATTAAATTTTGGCTCTTATGGTAATTATTATTGTGCTAAGTAAAAAGAAAGTATTTGGAATATAAGATATTTAATAAAATAAATATCAAATTAAATGGATCAAAAATGTATTTAATTTTAATTCATTCAAAAGTTTCTAAAAATAATTTTTACAATTGTAACCAAGCAACAAAAATAAAAACAACCTCCAACTTCAAAGTTGATGACATTGACGATTCAAAAGAATATGTAATGAATTAGTGTTGACACTATAATCAACATAATCATTTAGATTTTACAAATGTTAAGGAATAGTTTTTGTATTAACTATATATCAGGTTTAAAATTAGTTAGGTAATAAAGTTAACTTATTAATTTTAAAAGTTAAAGATATGTAATATATTTATTTTTGACTTTTTTTGAAAAAATTACGAAAACTTAATGTTAATAATAAATAAAACATAAATTATGAAACATCCTATCATTACTCAAAACCCTTTTACACATGCTTTTTATATATACGTTATGAGATTTATGGCTTTTTATTATATTTTTGGATAGGAGTATTCAGTTTTTATTTGGTATTTTAATCAAAAGTTTCATTTAAATCCATAAAGATTTCTTCTTCCCTTACTAAATAAAAATTCAAACACAAAAAAAAAAAGAGAAGACTTCTTGAGTATTTATGAGAATTTTAGTCTATGAATAGCATACTATTTATGCACAATTTGATGTTATTTGTACATTGCAAAACAAACGATTATTTTATTCATTTAAGATATTTTAATATACCTAAATTAAAATTAATTATTATTGGAGATGGTCTAAATTTATTTATACTTTTGTTAAATATTATGAAGAACATTTTGAACTTATACAAGTAAATTATACAAAACACACATTTTGATCCCTTTGATTTTTCGAAAGGATAAAATAATGCACAAATAACATCAAATTGTGCAAAAATAGTAGTCTGAAAACTTCACTTATATTTTTACTATAACTGATAGTCCATTTATTAGCATGGTGTACGACTCATTATTTTGGCAATATCTATTTTTTAGAGATATATAAATTATTCAATAGTTTTCATAAAATTTTCGGATAATTTCAAAGATAAACTTTGTTAACCAATTTCAAAAATTATAAAATATAAATGAAACTTTGTTAAATTTGAATAGTAATTTAGAATTTAGAGATGTAAGATAATTGTATATGTAAGAATTTATTATCATGCTATACTTTTATTATTTTGACCAGATCTATTTTTGAGAGATATATCTATTTTAATAATTCAATAATTATCCCGAGAAAAAAACAAATTTTTGTACAATATACCTTACATAATAATTGGAAATGATAAAGTAATTCTTAATAAATTTAATATAAACAATCATTTTTAAATTTCAAAAATTAGTCACAATTCTGTAAATATTTTTTAATATGACAAATATAAGTGTAGGTTAACAACTGGAAAAATAACTTTTATAAGCATTTTTTTATGTGCCGTTGAAAGGCTGTAGCTTCCCCTTTCCAAAAGAAAAAAAAGATATTTTAGAAATTGTCTGATTTAAAGTTTAAATAAAAATCCAAAAACTGTGTAAAAACATTAAACAAAGCTTTTTCAAAAATAATTAACATATTTTGTCTTTAAATCGTAATTCATTGGACTAAAGTTCTATTAGTTGTAAAACTTCAAATAAATGTTTCAAAAACAAATATTTCATTAATTAACGGGTTTCTGTTTATTATTTTGACATGATTTTTTTCCAGAGATAAATAAATATTTGATAATTCAATACTTTAGAATAACTTTTTGCGTAATTTCAAAGATCAACTTTATGAACCAAGAACAAAATATTGATGTCTCGTTAAATATGTTTTAATTTTTAGTTCATAATTTTTTTTTTAGAACTTTGAAAACTTTTTTTATAACTTAACTTGTTTGAGTTTCCGGTGTTGGAGTAATTACAAGTCGAGTAAAAGAAAACATTGATTTAATTAGATAAACATGAACTCAACTTTACTTTTTTAATATGACGCGTAAACCTTTAGCTACAATCTTATTGCTTCATTTTTATTTTTAAATCCAATAGTTGTGTTGTTCTACAAAAAAATATAGGAAAATAAGCTGTGCAAAGTCAAACTTACTAAAAATTGTAAATTAACATTTTTAATAACATATTTTTGTAATAATTGCAAAAAGCAACTAGTATGGATAGTTATTTTTTTGACGACAATATTCTCTTTATTTCTTTTGTTTTTGCAAGTACAAAATAAATATTGAATGTTTTATGTTTCTCTTTAAAAATTTGATAAAGGATATAAATTATTTTTTCGCACAATTTTTTCAAAAATTTGTTTAAGATTTCCTTTGCAAATGTCGATTTGGTAATTTTTCACAAAACAAAAAAATCTTTGTTGCCCATGAATACACTGTTTACTAAAATTTGTTGTAAAAATTGTGGATTAATTGGAATAAACAAAATATTTTTACATCTTGGGGTATATCTTATCCCAATTCTTCAAGGGAGGTTAAACCTTTGCATTTTCGAGAGATGAATAAATACCATAACTTTGAGTAATAAAACATTAATAAATATTGTACTCAATCCCTTTAAAAGTGTTACAATTATAAAACTTATATAAGTATTTATTTAAAATATTTTTTTAATATATATTGTTAAAATATATGACATTTTTTAAGGTTACAGGTGGAGGCCTAAATTTTGGAACGTTGAAAGGTTATTGTCCCTCCCTCTTGCCCGATTTGAAGCAATTTTTCTTTTTTTTCTCCAAAAAAATTAATAAAAATCCAAAAACCTAACCCCCCATCCCCCCCAAAAAAAATATATATATATTGCTTAGAAAAATATGACAATGGAAGATTCTGCACCTTTAGTAGTTGTATTATAAACAGTGTTTTTCAAAGCTGTCACCATTATTCTTTTTTTCTTGAAGAGAAAAAAATAAGTGTAAAATAATCATTGTATCTATTTATCCCGTGAATGCGTAGTTTTAACCCTTCCTTTGTGAAATGGGATAAAATACAATCCAACATGTAAATAAATGCTTTTTATTCCATTAAATCCACATTTTTCACATCAACTTTTAGTAAGCATTTGTATTGAAGGTCAACCAAAAATATTTGCTTTTGTGAAAAATTACCAAATCAACATTTGCATAGGAGATTAAAATCAAATTTTTGAACAAATTGTGCAAAAAAGTAATTAATATCATTTGTAAAAAGATATAAAAAATACAAACTTTCCAAAAACAAAAATTAAAAGAGAATATTGATTTCTAAAAATAACCATGTATAACTTGTTTAAATAATAAAAAAGTATTGCATTATTAAAATTTGATATGTCTCTGAAAATTGATCATGTCAAAATAATGCAAAGGTTTCACCCTCCTTTGGTGAATTTTGATAATATACACCCCAAAATGATAAAAAATAATATTTATTCCATTAAAACCAATTTTTTTGCAACAATTTGAAAAAACAACAACAATGTATTCAATGGAAACAAAGTTATTTTAATTTTGTGAAAAATAACTAATTAATATTTGCTATAGTATATTGTAATTTAAGTTTTTGAACAAACTAGACAATAAAGTAATTTTGATTGCTTATGAGCATTTGGAAAGAGAAACACAAAACTTACAATATTACTTGCTAAAACCAAAAGTATAAAGAGAACATTGTCGTCTATAAAATAACCGTCGATAACTGGTTCATTTTTGCAAATCTTGCAAAAAATATGTTATTGAAAATGTTGATTTATAGTTTTTAGTAAAAAATGCAGTGATTACTAATTTTTGTTATTGGAAAACAAAGTTTTCCATTGAAGTTACACATAAATTAATAAAAAAAGCAATTGTTTTATCAAAGTTCTTTGAGTCACATATAAAAAGAAAAGTAGAGAAAAACTAAATTTAATTAATTTAAATTTTACGAAATAAATCGAGGAATATATTAATAATTATTTTATACTTATTTTTTTCTTTCCAAAAATAAAATAATAATGATGACAAGTTTGAAGAATAAAAAATAAAAGCTGTTTATAATACAACTAGTAAAAGCACCCAATCTTCTAGTGTCATATTTTTTGTTAATCGACTTCTGATCAGTTCAATACTGGGTACTTTTTCTTGATAAAATTTTTATAAAAAAATTTAAAGCCAATTAAACAAAATTGATGGAGCAGGCTAAGGTATTTCAAGCTTTGGTTACAAAATTAATCAAGCAATTAATATAAAATAATTAAAAAAAAGATTATAAATTAAAAATTTAAATAGGCCATAGGTCTTTAGTTCATATTAATAAAGAACAGTGAATTACATTTGTATAATATTAATTCAAAGTTTTTCTGTTAATCGACTTCTAATAACTTCCATACTGGGTACATTCTCTAGTATAAATATTATAAAAAAATTTAAAGCTTATGTTACAAAAGAAATTAAGCATTGATTACTTATATTTATTTTTGGCTAACAAAGTTTATATTTGAAATTATGCAAACTAATGAATGATTATAATTGATATTTTTCTCAAAAAAATACCTCTTCAAAATAATGAGCTTTAAATCATGCTAATAAATAAACAGTTTTGAAAACATTTAAGTGAAGTATTCACACTGATCTAACCATTTTCTATCTGAAGTTATTTATTCAATAATTAATGGAAATTTAGTTTGTCAGTCTGTTTGTTCATCTGTCAGTTCGACTATGCATAACTTATTATGTGGGGTTTTTTTTTTTGTAGTTCTGCGTAACTATTAACATAAAGAAAAAAAAATGTAGCTCTGAGATTGTTATTAAAGATCTATGTGTCATATTAAAAAATAAACGTAGAGTTTATAAATCGAAATAAATCAAAGTATTTTTGTTAATCGACTTTTAATTATGCCAATTATGCTTACTCTCTCAAGTTAAAATAAAATATGAGTTTTCAAAGCCTTTGTTACTAATTTAATCGAGCAATATTCTTAAAACTTTAAACTAACATTTTCAAAAACACATTTTTTTCAATATTTGCAAAAATGAACCAGTTATCTATGGTTGTTTTTTTGGAGGACCTTATTCTCTGTATACTTTTGGTTTTTCCAAATACAAATAAAATATTGGAAGTTTTGTGTTACTCTACAGCATTGCTAATAAAAGATATAAGTTACTTTTTTGCACAATTTGTTCAAAAGTTTGATTCTAAATATCCTTTGAAAATTTCGATATGGTAATTTTTCTCAAAACATATGAAAACCTCGTTGCCTTGAAGACTTTTTTCTAAAAGTTGTTGCAAATAATGTGGATTTAATTGTAATAAAGCATATTTATATCTTGGGGTGTATTTTATCCCCATTTCACCAAGGGAGGATTGAATCTTTGTCTTTACGAGGGATTGATGGATATAATGACTGTGTAATATAACAATTATAAATATTGGGCCAAAGCCAGTTTAAAGTCTTACAATTTAAAAATTTAGATAATTATTTAAAATTTTTTTTTTATCAAGGATATTGTTAAAAGTTAACAAATGAATGCATATATTTAATATATATTTCACATTGTATCCTTGAAAAGTTTTTGTCCAACCTCCCCCTCCCAAAAAAAAAAAAAAAAAAAAAATAAAGCAATTTTTATAATGTTTTCCCAAAAAAACTTATTCAAAATATAAAAACCAAACAAAACCAAATTTAATAAATTTTTTTTGAAAATTTTAATAAATTTATTTAAATATTTTTTTTAATCTGACAAATAAAATTTTATTTTGTGGAGCATAATTATTAAAATGATTTGTTTAATATGGTGTTGAAAAGCTTTACCACCCCCCTTCCCCTCCTAACAAAAAAAAGGAATTTTTGAAATTTTTTCATTTATTTTTACTTAATATGGCAGTAAATCGTAATTATTTACTATATGAAATGTTTGATTTCTCAAACATAGCTTACTCTCTCTAGTTAAAATAAAATAAGAGTTTTCAATGTCTTTGTTACGAAATTCAACAAAAATGTTTTTTAAACTTTTAACTTTTTTTTTTTTCGATAACACATTTTATATTTGCAAAAATGAATCAGTTATATATGGTTATTTTTTGGAGGACAATATTATCTTTTTTTTTTGGTTTTTTTTTCTCCAGAATATTTTTGTTACTTATCATCATTAAATTAAAAAATAATAAAATGCAATTATTAAATCTTTAAATATAAATATTTTTCTCCCCGAATTTAAATAATTTTTGTATTTATTTTCCCAAAGATTGAACCCTATTTAAATTTATATCATACACTATTAATATTTATAAACAAAAGTATATCCCCAGCATTGGAGTTATTAGAAGTTAATTCACTAAAAAACTTTTAATTAATAAGATAAACATTCACATTTACAAAAAATATGAAAAATATGTTAACAAGTGGAGTAGTAATAATTTTTATAAGCATTTGTTTCATGTGGCATTAAAAGTTGTATCTTCATTCACCCCCTCACCACGAAATGAAGTAGTTTTTTTAAATTTAAAAAAAAAAAAAATTATAACATATCCAAAACTCATTTCAAGATTATTAACATAGCTATTTAATAATATTCAACTTATTTTGTCATTAAATCGTAATTCTTTGGACTATAAAATATCCTGAGTTTTAACAGTTACAATACTTCAAAAATATGAGTTTAAATAGTTGTTTAATTTAATAGCATGCTTTGTTGTTTATTATTTCTACATGATCTATTTTGAAGAGATTTATCAATTTTTAATAATTCCAAACGTTTGATTAAATTTTTTTATTATTTAAAAAATAAGCTTGATTAAGCAAAAACAAAAAAAAAATGATTAAAATAAATATGCTAAAATATTAATACATGAACTTTTTTGGAATTATTTTATCTTTACTGCTCAATTAATTTCGTAACAAAGGTTTTGATAACTAATATTATAATTTAACAAGAGAGAGCTTTTAGTATTGGAGTAATTAGAAGTCAATTAACTGAAAACTTTGATTTAATTAGATAAACATGTACTTTACTGTTTTATGGTAATATGACACCAATAATTTTGGCTACATGGTCGTTGCTACATTTTTTTTTCTTAATTTTAATAGTTTATACAGAATAAGAAACGAAAAAATAAATTGTGCACTGTCAATCTGACAGATAAACAAACAGGCACACAGAGTATATTTCCATAAATAATTGAAAAATTATCTCCAAGCAATATTTAAAAACTATCAAAATTGATTATTTAAAAAAATAACAACAAAAAAACATTATTCAATTACAAAATTACAAAAACAAAAAATCCAGTCACTCTTGATATCATTTATTATATTATTCTAACCTCATAGATAGTATGGTTTGATAACCAAAACTATGAAATATATAAATGATTCGGAAAAAATAAATCATTCTCATATAATAATCTCTATAAACTATAAATATCTATGAATCATTAAATTAAAAAATTGATAATTTTGATTATTTTCTTTGCTTTAATCATGCTTCCATTTAATGCTAAATTAAATTTAATGAATTTTACGTTATTTAATTAGAAGACACTTAACAAAGAACAAACCTAAACTTATGCTTTTGTAAAGTTCATTCAATACAATTTTCAAATTGGTTATCACGAGAAAACAAAATTACACATTTTTATATGATATACCTAATATAATTCAACGACAGAATAAAAATGAGTGTTTTGTAAAATTTACTTATATAAGTTCAAATATATCTTCATAATATTTAACAAAAGTCTAATTAAATTTAGACCATCTCCAATAATAATTTCTTTTAATTTAGATATATTAAAATATCCTAAAATAATCGTTTGTTTTGCAATGCACAAATAACATCAAATTGTGCAAAGAAATAGCAGTAAGAAAACTTTACTTATATGTTTCTAAAACTGTTTCCATTTATTAGCATACTGTAACCCTCATTTTTTTGACAAGATATATCTTTGAGAGATATATCAATTTTAATCATTAAAAAGTTTTCATAATTTCAAAGATAAACTTTGTTAACCAGTAACAAAAATTAGAAAGAATTATTTAAACTTGGTTCGATTTTGAATAATTTTTTTAAAATTTAAAGAAGTTAGTGAATTGTATATGTAAAGAATTTAGTATGATGCTGTAATGGTTATTATTATGACAAGATCTACTTTTGAGAAATATATTATTTTTGATCATTCAATAGTTATCCCGAAAAAAAAAAGAAATTTTTGTACAATATACCTTATATAATAAATGGAAAGGATAAAATAATTGCTTTGTATAATTTACTAGAATAAGTTCAAAATTTTCGTTTTATTCTAAAATAAAAGTATGAATAAATTTAAAATTTTTGAAATATTTCAAAAATTTGTTAAAAATTTGAAAATATATTTTTTTGTAAATTTGACAAATATAATTGTAGGTTAACAACTGAAGAATTAATTTTTATCAGCATTTGTTTAATATGGTGTTGAAAAGCTGTAGCTCTCCTCTTTCTATAGATAAAAAACGTATTATGGAAATTGTTTTATTTAATGTTAAAATTAAAATCAGTTTAAAGATTTTAAACGTAGCTATTTCAAAAATAATTTACTGATTTTTTTTTTAAATCGTAACTCATTAGACTATGAAAAGTACAAAGTTCTATCAGTAGTAAAACTTAAAATACATGTTTCAAAAACAGATATTCAAAAATAGTCAAAAATTAATTTCGTAACATAATGTTTACAAACTTTTATTAATATATTTAAACTAGGTAACTACCCGGCATTAGAGTTATTAGCAGTCAATTCACTGAAAAACTTTTAATTTATTAGATAAACATTCACATTTACAAAAATATGAAAAATATAATCGTAGGTTGACTAGAGAAGTAATTATTTTCATTTGTATTTGTTTAATTTGACGTTGAAAGGTTGTAACTCCCCTAACCCCTACCAAAATAATTATAGGATTATAGAAATTGTTTCTAGTTCAAATAAATGTTTCTTAAAAAAATATACTTTTTAATAACATTATTTACTGTTTTTTATTTTGACATGATCAATTTTCAGAGACATGTCAAATTTTAATATTGCAATACTTTTTTATTATTTGAACAAGTTATACATGGTTATTTTTAGAAACAATATTCTCTTTATAATTAAGTTTGTATTTTTTTTATTTCTTTTTACAAATTACTTTTTTGCACAATTTGTTCAAAAATTTGATTTTAATTTCTTGTGCAAATGTTGATTTGGTAATTTTTCACAAAAGCAAATAAACTAGGTTGACCTTCAAACAAAGCTTACTAAAAGTTGATGTGAAAAATGTGGATTTAATGGAATAAAAAGCATTTATTTTACATATTGGATTGTATTTAATAGGGTTAAAACTACGCATTCACGAGGGATAAATAGATACAATGATTATTTTACACTTATTTTTATCTCTTCAAGAAAAAAAGAATAATGGTGACATTTTTGAAAAACACTGTTTATATTACAACTAATAATGGTGCAGAATCTTCCATGGTCATTTTTTTCTCTGCAATATATATAGGTTTTTGGATTTTTATCAAATTTTTTGGGAGAAAAAAAAAATGCTTCCATTCGGGCAGGAGGGAGGGACAATAACCTTTCAACGTTCCAAAATTTACGCCTCCACCTATAACCTTAAAAAATGTAATATATTTTAATAATATATATTAAAATAATATTTTAAATAAATACTTATCAAAGTTTTATAATTGTAACACTTTAAAAGGGATTGAGTACAATATATATTAAAGTTCTATTACTTAAAGTTATGGTATTTATTCATCTTTCGAAAATGCAAAGGTTCAACTCTCACTTGAAGAATTGGGATAAGATATACCCCGTGATGTAAAAATATTTTGTTTATTCCAATTAATCCACAATTTTTAGAACAAATTTTAGTAAACAGTGTATTAATGGGCAACCAAGAAATTTTTTGTAGTGTGAAAAATTACCAAATCGACATTTGAAAAGAAAATATTAAACAAATTTTTGAAAAATTGAGCAAAAAAATAATTTATATCCATTATCAAATTTTATAGAGAGAAACATAAAACATTCAATATTTATTTTGTACTTGCAAAAACTAAAGAAATAAAGAGAATATTGTTGTCAAAAAAATAACTATCAATACTGGTTACTTATTGCAATTATTACACAATATATGTTATAAATGTTAATTTAGAATTTTTAGTAAGTTTGACTTTGCACAGCTCATTATTCCTATGATTTTTTTGTATAACTTCACAACTATTGGATTTAAAAAATAATTATGAAGCAATAAGATTGCATTTAAAGATTTGAGCGTCATATTAAAAATGTAAAGTTTAGTTATTGTTTATCTATTTAAATCAATGTTTTCTTTTCCTCGACTTGTAATTACTCCAACACCGGAAATTCTCACTAGTTAAAATATAAAATAAGTTTTCAAAGGTAAAAAAAAATGATATACTAAAAATTTAACCATATTTAAATAGACATCTATATTTTTGTTCTTGGTTAATAAAGTTTCTCTTTAAAATTAGGCAAAAAGTTATTCAAAAGTATTGAATTATCAAATATTGATATATCTCTCAAAAAAAATCATGTCAAAATACTAAACAAAAACCCCTTAAATAATGAAATATTTGTTTTTGAAAAATGTATTAGAAGTTTTAAAACTGATAGATTTTTGTACAGTTCATAGTCCAATGAATTATGATTTAAAGACAAAAAATGTTAATTATTTTTGAAAAAGCTACGTTTAATATTTTTAAACGGTTTTTGGATTTTTATTTAAACTTTAAATCAGACAAATTCTAAAATAACTTTTTTTTTATTTTGGAAAGCAGAAGCTACAGCCTTTCAACAGCACATAAAAAAAAGGCTTATAAAAGTTTTTTTTCCAGTTATTAACTTACACTTATATTTGTCAAATTAAAAAAAATAATAATTACGAAATTGTGACTAATTTTTGAAATTTATATAAAATTGTTTATATCAAATTTATTAAGACTTATTTTATCATTTCCAATTATTATGTAAGGTATATTGTACCAAAATTTGTTTTTTCTCGGGATAACTATTGAATTATTAATATAAATATATCTCTCAAAAATAGATCTGGTCAAAATAATGACCAGTATAGCATCATTATAAATTTTCCACATATACAATTACCTAACATCTCTAAATTCTAAATTATTATTCATAATTTAACAAAGTTTAATTTATTCTTTCTAATTTTTAATATAGATAAACAATGTTTATCTTTGAATTTATGCAAAATTTTATAAAAACTATTGTATAATTTATATTTCGCTAATAAATAAATCTTGTTAAAATAATGAGTCGTACACTATGCTAATAAGTGGACTATCAGTTATAGAAAAATATAAGTGAAGTTTTCGGACTACTATTTTTGCACAATTTGATGTTATTTGTGCATTATTTTATCCTTTCGAAAAATCAAAGGGATCAAAATGTGTGTTTTGTATAATTTACTTGTATAAGTTCAAAATGTTCTTCATAATATTTAACAAAAGTATAAATAAATTTAGACCATCTCCAATAATAATTAATTTTAATTTAGGTATATTAAAATATCTTAAATGAATAAAATAATCGTTTGTTTTGCAATTTACAAATAACATCAAATTGTGCATAAATAGTATGCTATTCATAGACTAAAATTCTCATAAATACTCAAGAAGTCTTCTCTTTTTTTTTGTGTTTGAATTTTTATTTAGTAAGGGAAGAAGAAATCTTTATGGATTTAAATGAAACTTTTTGATTAAAATACCAAATAAAAAACTGAATACTCCTATCCAAAAATATAATAAAAAGCCATAAATCTCATAACGTATATATAAAAAGCATGTGTAAAAGGGTTTTGAGTAATGATAGGATGTTTCATAATTTATGTTTTATTTATTATTAACATTAAGTTTTCGTAATTTTTTTCAAAAAAGTCAAAAATAAATATATTACATATCTTTAACTTTTAAAATTAATAAGTTAACTTTATTACCTAACTAATTTTAAACCTGATATATAGTTAATACAAAAACTATTCCTTAACATTTGTAAAATCTAAATGATTATGTTGATTATAGTGTCAACACTAATTCATTACATATTCTTTTGAATCGTCAATGTCATCAACTTTGAAGTTGGAGGTTGTTTTTATTTTTGTTGCTTGGTTACAATTGTAAAAATTATTTTTAGAAACTTTTGAATGAATTAAAATTAAATACATTTTGATCCATTTAATTTGATATTTATTTTATTAAATATCTTATATTCCAAATACTTTCTTTTTACTTAGCACAATAATAATTACCATAAGAGCCAAAAATTTAATCTAATTTTACTCAAACTTATATGAACAAATTATATGTGATTATCCTCAAACAACATAATTGTACTTATAAAAGCTATAAAGTAAACCATTAATTGCATAAAATTGGTATACAAACTATAAGATTTTTTTAAAATAAATTTGATTTAATTTTCAAATCTTAGTAGAGATAGTCTTTATTTATTTAGATTTTTGTTATATATTATGAAAAACATTTTTAACTTTTACGAGTAAATTACACAATGCATGGCATTTTACCCTCTTTATTGATTATAATATGTTTATTATTGTAAAATATGCATTTTTTTCATCTGGGGATCAACTGTCTTGATATAACCTTAATGAACTAGCTTTGGTATGAACTATTTTTCTGGTTAAAAGGGGATGAGTATTCACAGGGGTGAACCTTACTAAAACAAATTTGAATATCTAATATACGTATTGAATGCAAATCACTAAAGAATAATTTAAGGCTTGTACTTTTTTAAAGTCTCTTTTTATTATAGAGTTTATGAAATGACGCTGAAAAAGGAATTTTACAACAATAATACATGTATATTTTATCAATCATTATGTGTGACCATCGAATATATCTGACAATTTCTTGGAGTTAATTTTTCAATCATTCATAAAAATTTAATCTCGGCCTGGTTGTTTATCTGTCAGTTTAACTATGTACAACTTATTTTTCTGGGTATTTTTTTGTAGAACTGCTTTACTATTAAATTGAAGAAATAAAAATGTAGCAATGAGATTGTAGCCAATTTTCTGTACGTTATATTAAAATAGACTACTTTAACTTATATGCTGGGTACTCTCTCTGGTTTAAATATTATAAAAGTTTTTAAAGCCTATGTTACGAAATCAATCATGCAGTGATAACTAATTTCTGTTATTGGTTAACAAAGTTTATCTTTGAAATTACGTATAAATTTAAAATAAACAATTAAATTATTACCTAAAGGTCTTTGTTCATATACACAGTTATTACTAATTTTTGTTATTGATTAACAAAGTTTTTTCTTTGAAATTACTCAAAAATTCAAGAAAAGAACTGTATCACTTTTAGGTCTTTGTGGCAAATATAAAAAGAAAAGAATAGTACATAAAAAATTTATTAACTTAAATTTTAAAAAACAAATCGAATTATAATTATTTTATACTTCTTCAAAAATAAAAGAATAATGATGAAAAGTTTGAAAAAAGCACTCCATCTTCTATTGTCATATTTTTTGTTAATCGACTTCTAATAAGTCCACTAACGGGTACTTTTTCTAGATTAAATTTTATGAAAGTTTTTAAAGCCAATGTAACGAAATTTTTAGAGCAGGTATATGTATTCAATGCATTGGTCACGAAATTAATCCAGCAGTGAATATAAAATAATTATAAAATATTATGTATAAAAAATTTAACCATGTTTATTTTTATTAGATTTCATTTTGTTATTGGTTAATGAAGCTTATCTTTGAAATTACACAAAAATTTAATAAAAAATATTGAATTATTAAAAATTGATATGTATCTAAAATAAAAATTTGAGTTTATTAAATGACATTGAGAATTTTATTTTACAGCAATCATTTGTTTATTTCATAAATATAATTTACGAAACATTGTACATGACATTGTTTCGAGTTAATTTATCAATAATTTATGGAAATTTAGTCTGCTGATCTGTTTGTTTATGTGTCAGTTTGACTTTGCACAACTTATTGTTTCGGTTTTTTTTTGTATAACTGCCTAATTATTAAAATTAAGAGATATAAATGTAGCAGTAACCATGTAACCAGATTTGTGTCAGATTAAAAAAAGAACTTAGAATTTAATTTTAATTCAAAAACCAAGCTCTAAAAAGTCATAACATTCATTGATCGTTGGAGTTAATATTTCTATAGTAGTAGTTAACTGGTATAAGTTATACCTGCTTCTTATAATATACATTAAAAGATTAAATAAATTTATTAAAAGTTTTTCGAAAATATTTTAAAAATTTGTTTATATTTTTATAAAAATATTTCAAAAAAAGTTAACAAACATAATTGCAGGTTTACAAAAGTTGATAAATATTTTTTGTAAGTATTTGTTTAATGTGGCTGTAAAGGCTGTAGCTCACAAAAAAAAACTTGATTTTCTAACATGAAAATATTATGGACTATTTTTAAGAACAAAGAGAGGTAATAAATCCAGAGTATTTTTTATTTATTTATGTATTATAATATTTTCTTTCAAACATCCATAATTGTACGAAAATAAAACAAATATTATATCAGGTTTTATAAAATATAATTTTAGTATATGTAATGTTCAAATTTACATTTAAACCAAAACTATAAAAATCTACTGGTCGTAGTTACATATAGTTTATACACCGATTAAAATATATAAAGATTTTATTAAAAAAAAACTATAAAAATTTATTAAAAGATCTTATTTAAAAACCTAAAATAGATTTATAACTGAAATATTTGTAAATTTAAGAGTAATATATATTGTTTTATTTTGTTCTTTCGTTTATTTTCATCAAACGCCTATATCCAATTTTTAATCCAAGAAGGTATTTAAGAAATTGTTTCATTTCATGTTAAAATAAAAATCCAAAAACCGTATAAAGATTTTAAACGTCGCTATTTCAAGAATAATTAACTTATTTTGTTTTAAATTGTAATTCATTAGACTATGAAATGTACAAATTTCTATCCGTAGTAAAACTTCAAATACATGTTTCAAACACAGATATACTACATATTAACATGTTTTACTGTTTATAATTTTTACGTGATTTATTTTTTTATTTTCATTACTTTTGAATAACTTTTTGCGTAATTTCAAAGATAAATGTTATTACCAAAAACAAAATTATAGTTGATTGGTATAAAAATGGTAAAAAATTTTATACCTAAATTTTTTGTAAATAATTTATATGAACTGCTCGATTAATTTAGTAATCAAGGCTTTGAAAACATATTTCATATTTTAACTAGTGAGAGTATCCGGTGTTGGAGTAATTTCAAGTCGATTAAAATAAAACTTTGATTTAAATTGATAAACATGAAGTAAACTTTACTTTTTTTAATATGATGCGCAAACCTTTGGCTATAATCTTTTTGCTTCATTTTTATATTTTAAATCCAATAGCTACGCAGTTCTACACAAAATGCAACGGAAAATAAGCTGTGCAAATCAACCTGACTAAAAACTGTAAATTAACATTTTTAAACCATACTTTTTGTATTATTTGCAATAAGGAACCAGTACGGATAGTTATTTTTTTTGACAACAATATTCTCTGTATTTCCTCAGTTTTTTGACGACAATATATTCTATATTTCTTTTGTTTTTGTAAGTACAAAATAAATATTGAACGTTTTGTATTTTTCTTTACAAAAGCTGATAAAGGAATGTTTTTTTGTATAATTTTTTCAAATTTTTTTTTGCAGATTTCATTTGCAAATGTCGATTTGGTACTTTTTTACAAAATAAAAAAAATCTTGGTTACCCTTGAATACTCATGAATGCAATGATTTAACCCTCCTTTAGTGAATTGTGATAAAATACACCCCAAGATGTAAAAAAATGATATTTATTCTATTAAATCCCAATTTTTTGCAACAATTTTGAAAAAAGCATTGTATTCAAAGCGAACGAAGTTATTATAGGATATTGTAATTTAAGTTTTTGAACAGACTGGACAATAAAGTAATTTTTTTCCCTTTTAGTATTTGTTAAGAGAAACACAAAACTTACAATATTACTTTCTAAAACCAAAAGTATAAAGAGAATATTGTCGTCCATAAAATATCCGTCAATTACTGGTCCAGTTTCGCAAATATTGCACAAAAATTTGTTATTGAAAATGTAAATTTACAGTTTATTGTAAAAAATGCTGTGATTACGAATTTTTGTTATTTGCGAACAAAGTTTTCCTTTGAAGATACGCAAAAATTAAAAAAAAAAATAATTTGTATTACTCAAAGACTCAAGGTCTCAAACGCACTCATTTTACTCTCTTTATTAGTTTTATAAGATATATTATATAAAAATATGAATTTTATTCCCTCAGAATAACCAACATAAACATTAGAGCATGCTTATAAATTGACTATCAGTTTTATAAACATGTAATTAAAGTTTTCACACCGATATAATTTTGATCAATCCAATGTATTTGCTCATTGACAAACAAAAGATTATTTCATGGCTTTAAGATATTTTAATATACCTATGAATTATTCCTCTTGGTGAAGATTGTCGAAATTTATTAAGACTTCTGTTGATGAAGAGCATTATGAATTTTTATGAATAAATTATACAAAGCACTCATTTCAATTATGTTTATTAATTTTAGAAAATATATGATATAAAAATATTTCTCAAGATAACCAATTTGAATAACCAATATGCTTAATGAATGTATTTTTAAAAAGAAAAAACATTTGTTGTACTTTTTGAATTTTATTTTTATAAAGTAACATTCAATTCATTAAATTTATTTTAGCAACAAGTATGTCTGTTGCACAAAAAAAATCAAATTTATCAATTTTTTAATATAATGATTCATAGATATCTTTAGTTTTTAAAGTTTTTTTGTATTTTATTTGGAGCATTTTAAACTATTAAATGTAAGTTATACAATGCAGATATTTTAAATTTGTTTGTTTCTTCGGGATAACCAATTTGAATATCGAATATGCGTAATACTTGCTCTTCACTAAAGAATAAATTGAGGCTTGTACTTTTTTAAAGTATTTTGTTATATAATAACATAAAATTTTATTTCAAATTATTTAGTTGCACGTCGGTTTAACAAAAAATATCAAATTTATTAAATACACCCCTATATGTTAAAAAATGCTTTATTACCATTAAATCAACATTATTTACAACAACTTTTAGTAAGTATTGTTATCAAGGGCAATAAATATATTTTGTTTTGTGAACAATTATCAAATCAAAATTTGTACAGGATATTGAATATCAAACTATTGAAAAAATTGTGCAAAAAAGTAACTTATATCTGTTATTGGCATAGGTGAAGAGTAACACAAAACTTCCAATATTTATTTTGTATTTGCAAAAACCAAAAGTATAAGGAAAATAATGTCCTCTAAAAATAACCATATACAACTTGTTTATTTTTGCAAATATTGAAAAAGATGTATTTTGAAAATGTTAGTTTAAATATTATTGCTTGATTAAGTTAATTAAAATTCTTTGAAAACTCATATTTTATCCAAACTTGAGAGAGTAAGCGGAATTGGTGTAATTAGAAGTCGATTTACAAAAATACTTTAAAACAATAAGTTGTGCAAAGTCAAACTGACGAATAAACAAACAGACAGCCAAACTAAATTTCCATAAATTATTGAACAAATAACATCATATTGTAAAAAGTTATATCAGTGTGAAAACTTCACTTACATGTTTCTAAAACTGTTAATTTAAAAGCATGATTTACTGCTCATTATTTTGACAAGATATATAATTGAGAAATATATCAATTTTAATCATTCATTAGTTTGCATAAAATTGTTGTGTAATTTCAAATATAAACTTTGTTAACCAATAAAAATACCTTAGGGTAATAGTTCAATAGTTTTCATTAAATTTTTGCGTAATTTCAAAGACAAACTTGGTTATTATTAACAAAAATTAGTTATCACTGCTTCATTAATTTTGTAACATAGGGTTAAAATATTCTATTAAACTTAAACTAGGGAGAGTCCCAGAATAGGAGTTATTAGAAGTCTATTTTTAATATGACGCACGGATAATTGGCTACATTTTTATTGCTTCAATTTAATAATGACGAAATTCTACAAAAAAATACCCCAAAAAATTAAGTTGTGCAAAATCAAACTGATAGATAAACAAACAGGCAGACAGAGTAAATTTCCATGAAATAATGAAAAACTAACTCTATGAAATGGCAGGTACATTTGCTAGTAAAACATTTTTATTAAATATATAAATGAATGTTGAAAAAATAATTTATCATCGTCATTTAATAAACTTTAAAAACTAAAGATATCTATGAATCATTATATTAAAAAATTGATAAATTTGATTTTTTTTGTGCAACTGACATACTTGTTGCTAAAATAAATTTAATGAATTGAATGTTACTTTATAAAAATAAAATTCAAAAAGTACAACAAATGTTTTTTCTTTTTAAAAATACATTCATTAAGCATATTGGTTATTCAAATTGGTTATCTTGAGAAATATTTTTATATCATATATTTTCTAAAATTAATAAACATAATTGAAATGAGTGCTTTGTATAATTTATTCATAAAAATTCATAATGCTCTTCATCAACAGAAGTCTTAATAAATTTCGACAATCTTCACCAAGAGGAATAATTCATAGGTATATTAAAATATCTTAAAGCCATGAAATAATCTTTTGTTTGTCAATGAGCAAATACATTGGATTGATCAAAATTATATCGGTGTGAAAACTTTAATTACATGTTTATAAAACTGATAGTCAATTTATTAGCATGCTCTAATGTTTATGTTGGTTATTCTGAGGGAATAAAATTCATATTTTTATATAATATATCTTATAAAACTAATAAAGAGAGTAAAATGAGTGCGTTTGAGACCTTGAGTCTTTGAGTAATACAAATTATTTTTTTTTTAATTTTTGCGTATCTTCAAAGGAAAACTTTGTTCGCAAATAACAAAAATTCGTAATCACAGCATTTTTTACAATAAACTGTAAATTTACATTTTCAATAACAAATTTTTGTGCAATATTTGCGAAACTGGACCAGTAATTGACGGATATTTTATGGACGACAATATTCTCTTTATACTTTTGGTTTTAGAAAGTAATATTGTAAGTTTTGTGTTTCTCTTAACAAATACTAAAAGGGAAAAAAATTACTTTATTGTCCAGTCTGTTCAAAAACTTAAATTACAATATCCTATAATAACTTCGTTCGCTTTGAATACAATGCTTTTTTCAAAATTGTTGCAAAAAATTGGGATTTAATAGAATAAATATCATTTTTTACATCTTGGGGTGTATTTTATCACAATTCACTAAAGGAGGGTTAAATCATTGCATTCATGAGTATTCAAGGGTAACCAAGATTTTTTTTATTTTGTAAAAAAGTACCAAATCGACATTTGCAAATGAAATCTGCAAAAAAAATTTGAAAAATTATACAAAAAACATTCCTTTATCAGCTTTTGTAAAGAAAAATACAAAACGTTCAATATTTATTTTGTACTTACAAAAACAAAAGAAATATAGAATATATTGTCGTCAAAAACTGAGGAAATACAGAGAATATTGTTGTCAAAAAAATAACTATCCGTACTGGTTCCTTATTGCAAATAATACAAAAAATATGGTTTAAAAATGTTAATTTACAGTTTTTAGTCAGGTTGATTTGCACAGCTTATTTTCCGTTGCATTTTGTGTAGAACTGCGTAGCTATTGGATTTAAAATATAAAAATGAAGCAAAAGATTATAGCCAAAGGTTTGCGCATCATATTAAAAAAAAGTAAAGTTTACTTCATGTTTATCAATTTAAATCAAAGTTTTATTTTAATCGACTTGAAATTACTCCAACACCGGATACTCTCACTAGTTAAAATATGAAATATGTTTTCAAAGCCTTGATTACTAAATTAATCGAGCAGTTCATATAAATTATTTACAAAAAATTTAGGTATAAAATTTTTACCATTTTTATACCAATCAACTATAATTTTGTTTTTGGTAATAACATTTATCTTTGAAATTACGCAAAAAGTTATTCAAAAGTAATGAAAATAAAAAATAAATCACGTAAAAATTATAAACAGTAAAACATGTTAATATGTAGTATATCTGTGTTTGAAACATGTATTTGAAGTTTTACTACGGATAGAAATTTGTACATTTCATAGTCTAATGAATTACAATTTAAAACAAAATAAGTTAATTATTCTTGAAATAGCGACGTTTAAAATCTTTATACGGTTTTTGGATTTTTATTTTAACATGAAATGAAACAATTTCTTAAATACCTTCTTGGATTAAAAATTGGATATAGGCGTTTGATGAA
>NW_027289081.1:0-1051 GCF_016086655.4 Lepeophtheirus salmonis | reverse complement strand
TCAGAATTTAAATTTGATTTCTAGAGTATGGTTTTAATAGTTTTTTGAGCTTATATTTAGAGATCCTGGCTCCGAATCTGCAGCTATTTTAAAATTTGCAACTCCAAATCATAGATAAATATGCATAGTATTTGAGTTTCAAATCGACTCACTCATCATTTATGATCAAAAATAATGTTTTTCACCACCCCAGGTTGCGTGATTAGAGCTTGTGCTCCTCAAGATGGTATAAAACTCATTTTCACTTTCAATTTTAATAAAATATAACTTTTCTTTCTTTGTTTTTTAGAAATATTTTTGAAATACAAATATCTCTATTATTATTCCTTCATTTTTTTAAAACTTTGAACTCCCAAGATTTAATTGATCTATTAGAAATTGTTATACTTCTAATTATATTTCAATACTGATTTTACCAAGCGAAACCTCATATCTTGGACTTTCAAGAAGGAAAGAAGATGTTTCTGCACATTTTACAATTTTCATTGACAGACTTACCCATTTTATATGTAATATATTAATAAGCAGATAAGTTGTAATTTGCAGAATTTCCATATTTACATCCATCTAGATTTACGTCGTTACCTGCTTTATGTATCTTGTAACCTCTCATGCAAAATTAACAGAAACTAGAAAAGGCAAAATTCATTTGGGCGTTTACCCAATTCATCCGAACTGTGCAATAATTAATGGGAATCTTTAACAGCTTAACAAAAGCTCATTTGAAGTCAATCAATCAAAAGTCAGAAATATTTATAATATTTACAAGCAGAAAAATTTAAAGCTCACAACAAAATTGGATCTATCATGAGTGAACACGTAATACGTGTATGGATAATTTATTTGTAAATACTTGGAATATTATAATGTTCAAACCTCAAGAACTTCCCTTTGCTGATAAATATATCTAGAAATGAGGACTAGATTAAATTCATGCTCCAGGATTGACTTCTACTTTTTTCCAATGACAGAAAAGACTTACAAGTAATAATGGAATTGTAGGTGATGATTAAGTGTTTGGAGTTACAGAAATATTAATGGAAGAGTTTTC
>NW_027289080.1:0-3307 GCF_016086655.4 Lepeophtheirus salmonis | reverse complement strand
GATCATGAACACTGAGACAGGTACATATCCCATCGTCCATTGAAAACTCTCATTTGTGATCTATGTAATCAATCATGAAATTGTGGATCGTCTGGTGAAAGATTTTGACGATTTTTTTATTTTTCGGAGGTGCAGCTTGATAGTGTACTCCTCAAGAAATTATCAAGTATGATTAAATTATGCCAAAGAAAGAGTTAATTTTTTTATCTCCATGGCTTAGTTATTAGATTGTCAGTTCTTTCGTAGTCCTTCCTATTTCTCTCGTATTGGAGAAGAGCGTCTCTTCATGGACCTTTTTTCATCTATAGATTGCTTTACATTAACAAATAAAGTAATTTGTATTTCACTATAAGTAAAATTGATTTGATCTAACTTTTATAATTGATGAAAAGGATTAAAAAATAGTGTTTCTGTCATGATTTCCAAAATGAGTAATTGTTTGTGCTTCATTTTTAAAGAATTTATTATTAAGGATGCCTCGCCCTTCCCGATACATATATAGGATATCTGTTTGAATATGTAGCTTTAATCTCAGGAATTTTAAACTTATACTTTCTATCATGTTGCTGTGGATTACTCAACACGTTAAGCAGGTTCAAATCTTTTTGTGATAAAAAGGTTGTGGACAAATAAGTTGGGGTAATATCGTTGGGTGGTAATATCGTTGTGTACATTATCATTGTGTGACAAAAACGTTGTGGGTAATATCATCGTGAAGCCATATCATTGTGAGCAATATGATTGTGAGTAATTTTATTGCAAGACAATATCATCATGTGAAATTTCGTAGCAATTTATATTATATTCGGACAATAAAACTATTGAATGATGAAGAAATATGCCGGGATTGAACCATTCTAATCTATAATTCAGCGGTAATATTAGCCAATAAGTTTTTGCATGACAATGATAATGTACACAACGATATTACCACGCAACGATATTACCCCAACCTTTTTGTTTGCAACCTTTTTAATCACAATAATTTTACCGGACACCCGTTAAGAATGAATTATTAATGTAAAAAAATCGTTCTTATTGTCACTACTTAAACTAAAGAAACGGCACGCATACTGAAATTAGTTGATATTTCCTTCATTTCAAATTTATTTAACAACAACAAGTTCAATTTTCTAAAAAGATTTATTTATTACATTATATTTAGATATGACTACTCTAAATCTTCTTCAATTAATTTAAATCCTGATTAAATTAATAAAAATATTGAAGGAACTAGTTTACTATAAAATAACATGTTAGAATATAAAATTATTAGTTCTGTTTCAATTTTAAAATAATTTTTTTATTTGCAAAAATCTTATAATAATTTACTCAACATCAGTGTTGGGTAATCCATAATCATGAAAAATATTAATAACTAATACAATCAGTTCATCGATTTTAACTTTAATATTTTGTGGATATTGAGTTTTTTATTTCCTAAATTGAACATATATTTCTCTAATTTTTTAAATATTTATATGTTTAGAATAAAATTATTAGTTCTGTTTCAATTTTTAAAATAATTTTTTATTTTAAAAAATCTTATAATAATTTACTCCAACATCAGGTGTTGAGTAATATCATCATATTTATGAAAAATATTAATAACTAATAGTAAATCAGTTCATCGATTTTAACTGTCTTTTTCGCTGGGATGAAATGAAGGTTTTTATTCCTAGATTGAACCTCTATTTCTCTAATTTTTTTCATTTTATGCTATTACAAAGTTTTTTTCATCATAATATTGTAAAATTATTGGATATTGTGTGCTTTAAATGGAAGAAAAGAAGTGGCCTGATTTACAGGACATTGAAAAATGTTTGGCAAGATATAGGGCAGGACATAATAACTGAGTCAAAGGTTTTACAAAAAAGGCGTTGAGGACATGGACAACATAATAATATTTTGAATTCACCATATTTTCCATAACATCTCATTCTGAAGCTTAATAAAAGCTTCAACTTCCAACCAATCTTCTCTATTTTTGTAGGTTTACAATTTATATCTAATTTTTTGTTCTAACTCTGACAAATATGAAGTATCATCTTCTCCCAAAACTTTTGCTCCCTTAATTCTATCAATCACCTTTCCATTTACTCCTCATCTCAGACATTGACATTATACATGGAGTATACAATCACTTCTTTCAGAAAATACATGGGTTGACATAAACAATCATCTTTAGGATATCTACCTTGGGTTTGATTGGATAAAATATTATACGTAGATTATTGTTTATTTCAACCTATGTATTTTCTACAAAAAAGTGAACTCTCTCAGCCTTTCACTGGTCTTTCCTGCATTATACTAGTCCTTTGTTTATCTGTCACTTCTGTTTCTAATCATAAAGAGAGTATAGTACTTTTTCTTACAGGATATGTCTTTTAAGTTCTTAATTCCTCTATTTAATTCTGTTTCAAAATCTTCATGTTTAAAATGAAGAAACCAAACGACTTTTTAAGGGCTATAATCGGATTTACCACTTATATGAATAATAATAATTTTTTTCAACAATCATCAGATATAACTAGAATAAATAGGTAGTATTTTTAAGAGGTATTTAATAATACCTGGTAATAATATACCTGGTTTTCCTTCATTAAGAATTTCTATGTTTGATATATGAAATTTATGCGAAGAAGTTCTTATTTTATTATCTTTGAGCCTTCAACCATATACTTTACCAGTGTGGCAACAAGGACCACGCAAGTTGACGGCATATTTCACGTCCAGGAAGAATAATTACTTTCTATGTAAATTATATATATTTATTTTGAAGTAAATGATGATAAGATAATATCACTTATTGAATGAAAAGAGTTTTATAGTGATAATAGCAGGATTGTGGGATTTTTAAAAGTGTATAGTTAACCCAGATGTTAAGTAATCCATGCTTAATAATACTTGGAGTATTAGAAAACATCCAAATTTATATCCTTAATTATGATAAAATAGATAAGAAGTAATAAAAAAACCCGCAAGTTATTTAAAAAACTATACACGCAACCTCTGACACTACTCAAACCTCATTAATTCTAAAAAGAAGTTATAAAATATTAAAATTTATATTATATTAACATATTTTAGCCAATATAAAAGGAACACATATTTAATACTAATATACAATTAAAACATAGTCCTTATTATTTCTATATTTGATTTCTAAAGATGAAATCAATACTCTCATCGAGATGTCATTTCATGGAAAATGTAGTCGTTTGAAATTGTACAAAAGACAAAATCCTATTACACATTTAATTATAAAAATTTTTATTTGTCTGATTAGAACTCATTTTTAACAACG
>NW_027289079.1:0-1218 GCF_016086655.4 Lepeophtheirus salmonis | reverse complement strand
TGTTTAAAATACTGATGTGATTATCATCTGCCTGCTTTATTATGATTTTTGAGGGTATAACGAAAGTATTTATTAGCAAAATGTTTAATGAAGATATACTACGTATAATGACCCATTAATAGAAACTTATAGTATTGATATATTTGTGCATAGTTTACCTAAAATATCAGTGAAAGATAAATACATAAACAGTAATTGCAAAGAAATCATATTATTAAATGATACCTTGGTATAGGATATAGCCCTGATCCAACTATGAAGAAGAGTTTTTATTTTTCATAGGTAGCTTAAAATGTTTGTCCTCCTTTGGATTGCCAGAGTAACCTGATCTGTACAACAAGTAACGGGCGTTGTTGTCAATTAATTATGAATACTGAATTCTGATCCAATAATAATTAAATATAAATACACCATTTTAATTCTTTTCAGAGCGAATTCTCCTTTTCTACTATCAGTTAGGGGATAGTCAAGATTAATAGAAATACTATAGTATTTCTATTAACCTTGGGTAGTAAGTCCTCCTTTTTATGTGTCTCAACCTGTCCAATCTTAGCCTTTAGTCATTAGTTCATAATGCAATCTTTTTGATAAATAAACAAAGTAATAAGTTATTCTATACTTTTACTCCGTTTCCAAAAGAACAGGAATGCAATTTTTGTGGATCCCATGTCCCTTATATTATTAAGGGACGAGGGATAAGTTATATATAATATATTGGTCATTTAAAATGACTCATTTTTATTATTTATATGAAGAAATTTTGGCTATCATAGAAATAAAAATTTATAGCTACGGATTGAATAAAATATTACTTTATAATACCGAATCGAATAAAATACTATGTAGATTTAATATTACGAAGTATATTTTTTGTAATTAATTTTTAAAAATGGTGAAGAAATCATATGACGGCGATAGTATGTATAGTATATTACGAATAAGAGATTGACTTATTTAGCGGATGATTTCGGTCCCTTTTCTGTTTCTTTCGGGAATAGGTTGTATAATATAATAAAAAGTAACGATGAGATATGTTTATCTGCCACGTAACATTGCCTTTCAACCTCTTTTTGCATTCCTCTATTATGCCAGATCCAGTAATGATATTAACTGGGCGGGTCCTGGTTAAAATTTAAAAATTCAGAGCTTAATACATTAAAAATTATTATTTCCTTAAATATGAATGATCATGCGATACATCAAACAAGAGATTTGAAC
>NW_027289078.1:0-663 GCF_016086655.4 Lepeophtheirus salmonis | reverse complement strand
CCATTGGAACATTTTCTTTTACAAAACTTTTCGCATCTTCACATCTTTTTGCAGCATACAAACATATCTTATACAGTAACCACCATGACGTACTAAATACACTTTACCATTTTTTCCAATAATTTTACCAGGACCTTTCCAGTTCGAGTCACCAATTTGTTTGTAAAATACCATATCACCAATATTGGGATCTTTTGTTGCTCCATCCCTGATTTACGCGATTTACTGATACGTGATTTGGGATTAGGAAAAAAAAACAACATCTGAGCTTAAATCGAAGTTAATGTCTCTGGCATTCGAAAAATATAAAGTAATTTCCTGGAATACGGTGTTTTGATGGCTCGAAAATACGAAAACTCATCAAATGAAGAGTTGCTTCATAAAATGACAAATCTGGAAAGGAATGCTTGTTTTTTTCAAATATGTGGATAACATCCTGGAGAACCTCAAAATAAATAACTACAAAGACCTAGTGCATACATATATACTGATGGAGGACTACAGAGCAATGGGATGTAAAATTAGTATCAAAGTTCATTCTCATAATAGATACAGGGTGTCCACGATAAATTGGAACTATCTTAAAATTCAACCTGCTTGATAAAAATGGAATTTGGAGTGTATTTGTTAATATGAAAAAGTTAGACATGATATTAAACAATA
>NW_027289077.1:0-8323 GCF_016086655.4 Lepeophtheirus salmonis | reverse complement strand
TATTTTAAAATAAAATTTATATAGATAGAAAGTACAAAAACTCTTAAATAAGACCTTATTCCAAATATTGATTATTTATCCTCAAAAAATAAAATTTTTCTAGGCTTTTCTAAGATTCTTATTTTTTTTCCTCTGAATTTTGTTTATATATGAATTCTTCAAAATACTTAATTTAACATAAAAGGTTAGGTTCAGATTTTTGACATAACGGTTTTTTAAATATATATTTTAATTATGGGGTTGATTATATATAACTTGTTATAAATCTCATTATAAATTTTTTAAAACTTAGTAATGCATAATTAAATTTATAATAAAAAATTTTATTTGAATAGTTTTAATTTAATTGAAATTACTTTTCTTAATTACATAATTTGTTTGCCCTGAGGAAAATACATTATATCTGAATAAACGCAATGATGTTATAAATATAAATAAAGCATATTTTAATAATTAAGTATCTTAAATAATTTAATTAGATTAGAAATCTTCATCTTCCTTTATAATTTTCTCAATTTTTGTTTCAATATATGAAAAATTTGAAAAAATTTTATCATTTTCCTCCTTTTCAGATTGTAAATTTATATCAAAAATAGTCTCAATTTGATCTGATGTTTTTAATTTGCTCTCATGATTATTATATTTGTTCTTTAATGAAATTAATTTTTTCTTTAGCCCTTTTATACCTTTAATCAAAGAAGCTGTTGAGATTGTACTAACACTCATATCATCTACATCTACAAAATCATTTAAAGACTCATATTTATCAAAATATTTATTGAATTTCACAAAAATAACTGCTATCTCAGATCTTATATTTCCAAAAAATAAATATATTCTTTTAATCGTTTCTTCTTTTAGAATTTCAAAATCATTTTTGGATAAAAAATTTTTATATTTAACATAATTTTCTAAAAATTCTTCAAAGTTATTTGCAATAATTTTAAACTTAAGACCTTCGAAATATTTCTCTTCTAATATTTTAATATCTCCAATTCCATCAAAATTATCATTCTCTAAAAAAGTCTCCAAAATACTTTTAACTTTTTTATTACCTTTAAAAATTAAATGTTGTTCTGTTAGAATGAAGTAAATTGAATTATAATCTTTTAGAAGATATGCTGTGTCCAATGCTAAATCATATTCTTTGCATTTAAGATATAATTCAAGTGCTTTAATGTTATTTGTATTCTCAGCATAATTTTTATGATAAAAATTTTTAGGTCTTCTATTTTTTATAACTAAGTGATAATCCTCATATTCACAAGTATTTATATCATTACAGCAGTCTATTTCCTTAAATTTAAAATTTAGGCTTTCTTCAAATAGATTATATTTTTTAATGTAATTTTTTTCAAATTCAACATCATCAATAAATTTACATGCTTCTAATCTATCACCTAGATATTCATTAATTGAAAATCTCAATTTTAAGTAATCATCATTAGAAAAATTAAAATTTTTACCAAAAATTTTTGAAATAAAACAAATTATTTCTAAATCATAAGTTTTCAACGCAGATTTTATTATTTGATCTTCATTCAAATATTTTTTTATTATTACTATTGAATTTAACTTATTTATTGATTTTAAATATTTTAACAATAGAATTTTAAAATCTGAAAAAATCAAAATATTTATTTTTACGTTCAAATTATCCTCTTTTAGTAAATTATAAAATATTTTTTTATAAACTGATAAGTTTGTATTTGAAATAATATCCTTCAATATTTCTAAATTATTTTTTAATAAAATATTTTTAATATCTTGTGTTTCTTTATGTGAAAATTTAATATTTCTTTTTAATAATAAAGATTTAAAAATAAGAATCTTAAAACTTTCTGTTGAATTTAGAAAATATCTAAAAATAATATTATCTAATAAATACTCCTCAATGATAATTGGGTTAATTTTAAATCTATTTATTAATTGAGATATATTATAAAGATTTCTTTTTTCTCCTATTTCCTTATTTTCAACCAGTAGATTTAATTTTTTTCTGATTAATTTCTTTATAAAATACTCTAAATAAAGAGTTTCAAAATTTCCTCTTTCAATAAATAAAATCAACATTGATTTTTCTTCATTAAAATACGCAATTTCTGAATTTTCAAATAAATTTTGCTTATAAACAATACTATTGAAAGGAATATTCGAATATTTTCTACTGCTTTTATCACTATTCAAGATTTTTGTTTTAAAAATAATTAATTTATCTTTTTTAATAACAATCAATTCTTCCTCGGTAACAAAAAAGCTTTTAATATTTCTCTTTATAATAATTTTTTTGTCAGCCTTACTCAGAATAAATAATTTACTATTTACTAAAATTGAAAAGAAATTTTTATTATTTAAATATCTGTAACTCATTACAAAAGGACTTATTTTAAACTTATTACCTAAAATATATAAATTTTTGTGGGTTAAATAAACATTGTTATTTATATCACTATATGTACTGTTACTTCTGTTAATAATATTTAAAAATGTCTTAAAAATATTTTTTTTACAACTTGTAAAAATTTTGGTTTCTAAATTTTTTAAATTAAAAAAATCATTTCCTTTTCTAAAAACCAAATCTAGATTTCTATTCTTTTGTTCATTTGTTAATTTTCCCATTAAAATTTCATCATATTCCTTATCTAAACTATATTTATTTATAATATTATTGCCTATATTTTCTAATCTGTTAATTTTGTTGTCTGTTAAATCTAACATAAATAATCTTTTCTTTTCAATTCCAATAATAAATGAATTATCTTCAAGATAAAATCTGTTTGTGAAAATATTGATTGAAAAATTAAAATTTGCTAAAGGTAAAATATTTTGACATATATTTGTAAATAACAAATTTTTATTTGTTAATATCATATAATCATCGTAAATAGGATATTCAGATGCAATATAAAAATATTTTACTGTATTTCCTTTTAAAGTAATCACGTAATTTTTATTAAAAAAAAATTTATCATATTTCCCAATCATTATTTTACATTTATAGTATATTTTATTATTTTTCTTTGAAAATATATATAAATTTTTATTTTTTATAATAAAAATTTTCCATTTTAATAAAAAAACATTTAAAATATTTTTTGTACTTATGTTCATATGAGTATTTTCAGATTTTCTGCTATATATATCATAATTCTCATAGCTTTTAACATTATTTTTTATCAAATCCTTGAATTTATAGCACACATCATATTGCAAACCATTTGGTTCTATGCATTTCAAAATATCATTTTCTGAAACTAAAAATAATTTAAGCTTTCATTCCAATAGAACGAATCTACATTCTCAATTGTTTTTTTTAAATTCAGATTATCGTCTAAGATATTTATTGTTTTATTAAAGCTTATAAAAATTCTATTTCCTGTTGTTATCTGAATCTTTGCATCTTTAAAAATATCCTTATCAGTGTTTTTTAGAAATTCTAATTTAAAAATATCATTTACATTTTTTTTTAACTTTTCTAAAAAAATCTAAAAGAATTATTTCTTTCTTTGAAAAAACCAATATATTCTTATTGAAAATATCAAAATCTAAAATTTCATCAGACTCACTAATTTTTATTTCTAGTAAAATATTCCCTTCATTATACAAAAGAAGAATATTTTTATTTTTTTGCACTAAAAATTGATCATTATTTTCTTTAAATTTTAAAATATTCTCTAAATCATTTAAAATTAGTTTCTTAGTATTTTTAATGTCATAAATCGTGTTATCAAAAAGTATATGATTATTATTGTAATAGAAATTGCTTTTATATTGCTTTGCTTTTGTGTATGTGTGAATTATATTTTCCATTAAAAAATAAAAATAAAAATTTTAAAATTATTTTAAATTCTAAAATTCAAATATAATAAAGAAAATATATTTACTTGTGCAAATAAATCATTTGAAAAAATAATTTGTTTATTTACTGTAATTCATGAAAATATTTTTATATTTTATAATAAATAAACTTTATAAATTTTTTTTTAAATAAGATACATCTAAAAAGGAAATGGGAATAAAAATAAAAATCTTCAAAATTTAATAACGTTATTCTTAATACTAATATTTATATTAATAACTTTAGTAATATATAATCTCTGGATTTATGACAATAATACTAAGGTTCCTACAAACCCTAAAGATTCAACTAAAAATAATTTTGATACTAATGACAATGACAAGGAAAATGCTGAAACTAAAAAATATAACACAATATCAGCTGCTAATAATATTTTGAATAAAAATTTAGAACATCTAATCGTATTAACTATTAATGCCTTAGATATCTCAAGTTTTTTTAAAAGATATTTTTCGAATCATTTGAAGTAAACAATAAATTTGGTCTTGAAGAATTACTAAAAACAGATAAAAGTTCTGATGAATATAAAATAAAATTTAATAGTGTAATGAAAAATTTAGGACAATTAAATCTGCCTTCTAACAATAATAATTTAGAATTGATTAATGTTTTACTATTATTAAAGAAAATATTTGAAGATACTTATAATATGTATAACGTTGAAAATAATAATCTATTGATTTTTGATAATTTATAACAAGGAAAATTCTCTTCAAGAATCATGATAACAAATTCTGAATCTTTTAATAATAATATAAATAAGACAGATAATAAAATACATTTTAATAATGAAAATAATGCTAAAAAAATATAACTAATAAACCAAACTGTATAATTTTATATATTAAAAATAAGGGGAAGTATATTAAATTAGTAGACAAGTTAGTTTTAAATGATAAATTAAATTATACAATATATTTTGTTTTGTATAAAACTAATGATTATATTAATATTTTACACAAGAATGCGACTTCTAATTTTTATGTAGATCATAAAAATGGTTATTCAATGAAATTCACAGATTTAAATATCATTAATAATATTTTAGAATGTATAATATTCTATAGATTGGATTCAGATTCGTAAATATTTTATTAAAGTATACTAATGTTGTTATTTTTCATTTAAGTTATTTGACTTTAATTGGTTAATAGATAAATGACCCTACCCCTTTTTAAAAAAACAAAAAATAAGATTATTCTCTGATTAAATTGTTTTGATTTTAGAAAATCTAAAACAAAGATCAAAAATATATCTAAATTTATTTTACTGAAAAATAAATCATATGATAGAAAAAAAATATCTGCAATTTATAAAGTCGGCACTATCAACTTTTTTTTTCTATTATAATTATGACATACCTGCAGCCTTAAATACGGCAATAATAGTAAGTAAATCCCCGCTTTCAGCGCAGAATATTGCAATATTGTACTCTGTATATGCTCTTCCAAATATAATATTGCCAATTTTATTTTTCTCAAACAATAAGACAAGGAATCGTAGCTTACTGTTTTCTTTAATTATTTTTTTTGGTGATATTATTTTTTTCACTGGTTATACGTTCAATATGTTTTTTCTAATGATTATTGGAAGATTTTTTATTGGAATAGGACTAGAAACATACGTTGTAATTCAACATCAAATTATTGCTGAAATTTTTGGCAAGAATTTTATTTACCAAAATTTTTACTCAAGCTTTGGAAGATTAGGTACAGTTTTTTGTTTTATTTTTGCAAAATATGTTGAGAGAACCTATGATATAAAAATAAGTATTCATATTTCAAGTTTATTTGTTTTTTTAGGAGTATTACTAAATGTAATCGAATATTTTGCAGACAGGTACTACAAAAATATTTATCATGATTTTTATCTAAACAGTGAAAACCGTATTGACTCAATTAACATTGCACAAATTAACAATGATTATATTTATCCTATTAATACAGATGAAGAAAAAACCGATGAAGATCGTGTAAGTATTAATAATACAAATAATAATGAGGTAAATTCTAATATTGATCTTAATGTTTCAAATGAACCACATGAAATGTCTACTTTAGAAAATTTGAATGTAGATTTTGAAAATGAATTTGCGGTTTGGGTTGATAAATCAGACATATTTATGATGAAACCATATTTAGAATCTAACAAACAAAAAAAGAATGCTGCTACAGATGACTTAAACTATCATAATAATGACAATAATTATACAAAAACTTATTCAGATGATATCAATAATAACGATGATAATATTTATAATAATCAATCCTCAATTGATGATATTAATAATCGACGGAAAGATACTAAAAATACAAAAATCTTTAGAATTTTTAAAATATTTCATTATAATCACTTTCTAAAATTCCTACCTGAAAGTTTTAGGATATTTGATACTAAATTTTTAAGAAATATTCATCCTTTCTTCGGTCTAATAGTAGTTTTATCCAGCTGCTTATGTTTAATTTGGTCTCCTTTTTATAATGTTGCTACTCTTATGTTTCAGAAAAGATTTAATCAAACAGCACTAAAATCATCGCATTTAATGGCAACAACAGAATTAACATCTTTGATTATATATTTTATTTTAGGTTTCTTTATTAAGAATTCGAACTGCTTTTTGGAATTTTTATCAGGGGGTGGTTTAATTCTCTTGATGTGTCATTATTTTTTGTTAATAAAAAATGTTAATCTTGATTTATTATGTTTTTTACTTGGTGTTGCTGGACCAATGGTCAATATATATTTTGCTTGCGCTATATTCATACTAGAAACAAGTAATATAGGCCAGGGTCTTGCTATTCTTACATGTGTTGCAAATTTAAGTTTTACTATATCTCCTTTATTTGTTAGCCTTATAATAAAATATAAAGGATATTATTCTGTAGAAGTGTTTATTATTTCAATTTGTTTATTATCTTTATTGGTTATATTAGCAATGGTTTTTTATAATAGAGTCTACAATCTTAAGTTATCGAGGTTTATTTAAATAATTAAAAAAATTTATTTTTAAAAATATTTTAAAACATGTCACTTGCGTTGCATAGCTTTTTATAGAGTCTTGTGTTTAGAGTGACTAACATTTTTACACATTGTTTTTTAAATATATAATGTTATTTATTATAAGATCTAGAGGTTTTATAATATGTTCGATTTTTCACTTCTTAGCAAAAATTTTTTAATTTTTTTAAATATACAAATTATTATTTATAGATACTCTGAAATAAATAAACGTTATTAATCTATAAAATATTCATATAAGAGTTTATTGTGTTATAAACTATAAAAAACATTAAATTTTATTGTTTCTAATAGATATTTTAATTAGTATGTATAGAATATGATATCTTAGAATAAACAGGAGAGTTAGTATAACGCATTTAAAAATACTAATTAAACTTTTTATTTTTAAACTGGTTTTTTTAATGTTTTTATAAATTATTTAAATATTAATTAGGATGTTTTTTCGATTATTTTAATACCACAGAGTTATCTCTAATAATTCCTTAATTTTTCTATTTTTAAATATATCAAAAAAAGAAAAAAAACTGCATTATCTTTTTCATATATGATTATCAGCTATATTTTTGATATTATTCTTTTAATTTTTGGATGTATTTTCTTCATATTAATTGTAATCATTCTAATTTAATAAACTTAAAATACACCACTGTACATACTATTTGTATTTATTATTATGACGAGCCATGAATGATACGAGCCATGTGTGCAACATAAATTTATTTTTTTCTTCGAGACTCTAACCGAAGCCCACCAACAGCAGGTGATCAGACTTAACTGTGATAAAAATCACATAATATTTAACATAAAGATATATATAATCATACAAAATAAATACTATTAATTAAATTTTTATGATCACTTAAAAATATTATTAGGATAACAACAAATATATTAACATAAAAACCATTTGGAAAATGAAGATACAATATAACAAATGACAAGATATCAGAAGAAAAGATTTATAAAGAGGCATCTAAATTTTTATTAATTCAGATAGTTTTATGTAAGAAGGAGAGTATAATAGTTGTATAGCGGTTGTTTGTGATATTTATACAATCAATATAGAGAAGCTAACTAGATTGGAGCATCAAAAATATCATTATGATCATAACAAATTAGAAGTTATAAAAAATATTTTAAAATCAAAAGATCTATAACAAGATAAGAAGTTAAAAAGTATGTTGTTTGTTCCCATATTGAACCGTTAAAAAGAAGAAAAAAGAAAAATATCAGTAGGAAATCAATAAAAAAATTTAATTATTTTTATTTTTTTTATTAGAAATTTTTATTGGATATAATTCTTTTTGGTATATTATTTTATTCTAACTAGTATAAAAGAGTTCAATTTCTTTTAAATAAGTACTTTTATTTTAATTATATAACATGCTAGTTAGTTTTAAAATGAACCATCCATTCAACAATGTCACACGTTACACACATGGC
>NW_027289076.1:0-3026 GCF_016086655.4 Lepeophtheirus salmonis | reverse complement strand
CGTTCATATTTCACTAAATTTAGAGCTTATATTTGATTATATTGATGTTTGGACAAGTTGCAATTTTGTATAAGTTGTAACTTGTAATTGCAGATCATATGAGTTGCAATTTCTTTATCTTAAAATGGCTTATTTAATTCTTATAATTACAACTATTTGAAGATTAAGTAATTAAGACAATTTTTGATCAAATCCATCATGAAAAGGAGCTTAGGGCTCATGGTTCGATTGAGTTACAGATCGGAAATTTCCTTTTTGAGTTTCCCAATAATTTGCGATTTGTTATATTAAATATTATTAAAAAGAGATGAAAGAAAAATTTGATCGTAAATTTTTGATGAATTGACACAAATATGATTTATATATATTGCCATTTTATTATGTTAATTACTGTACCTCAAGAAATTCTGACAACACTAACTCTTCCAATCAAATTTTATTCTTTACTGTCTTTGAGAGGCTACCAAGCTTTAAAAAAATATTTAAACATTTCACAAATAGATTAATTCTTAATCCTATTCAGCAAGTATTAGATAAATATCTTTCCCATCAAAATCAAAAACTTCAGCTTATGTAAACTTTTTATTATTGAACTGAAAGAGCTTGACTAATGGATGTCAAATTTGGCCAAAACCAAGGCAAATACAGAATTTAGAAATACGATTAAAGTTTCCAGAATTATGGGTTACGTACCAAAGACTAATTTAATTCTGATCATACTGTGAATCCCAGGCTCTGGAGCGCAAAGTTTTATGTTTTGCAAATATATTGATTTTTTCATTATTCTTGATTTATTCCCCTTGTCTTAAAGTTTTTTAGGAAAAAATAAAACAAAAGAAAACTACTATTGTACAAAGGACAAAGGGATAACGTATATTGAATCTAGGATATCATGAAGAGGAAACCATTAATATGTAAATCTTTGATATTTAAAGTATAGATTTGTAGACAAGAAAAAGGAAAAAAAGGAAGTTGATATACAGGGTACGGTTTTACAATTAAGAATTTTTTTTAAACCAGGTTTTTCTTGGGAACCCCTTAGTTGTACAGCTTCAAAACCCAGTTTATCAGCTTTAACAGACATTTTTTATAAGTTCTGTTTTTCAAAGCGTTGAAAATGTCCTCGATTACCACTCGTAGTACAGCGATCATTGTCACCCTCCGTGCGGCAGGCCGTGCGGCTAAAGAGTCATCGACTTTCTCAAGTTGTCCTCTCCCACCGTGACTATTTGTGTGGGGAGTCTTAGAGAGGAGTCAAACAAGCGTGCTCACAACAATTTGGCTTCTCTGAGAGCTCCATTATTGAAGCTGTGAACAATTTCAATAAAAATCACCTGATCAAGGCGTTCAAGATGTTGGAGGCCATGGTTGAGGCTGAGTGTGGTTGGATTGAATTATTAGGTTTATGGGGTCCCTACGTTTGTATATAAATGGATTTGTAAATATCTCTACTAATTTAAGATATAAAAAGGTTTATGTCCTGGTCTCGAAAAATTCTTAATTGTAAAACCGCACCCTGTACATGGAGATTATGTAATTAGAACAAGTATTAAACTTTATTAGACAACATGTATAATGTAGAAAATAATTTATGAGCATTATATAAACCAATAATAATACATTCAAGATTCCAGTTTTAATAAAAATATACTATAGTTTTTTAAGGGACCTCAAATAATTTTTTTTGAGTAGTATAAAGGAAATTTCAGCCTCAACACAGAAATAAAATGCACATTTACTTGCTACAATATTATTGATACAATCATTATATAAAATACAATAATTTTTGGATTTAGATATATACAATGAATTTAAGATGTATTTGACAGTTTATTCACTCTTCCATTTGCCCAGGATTAACATGTCTCTTGCCTTTCCTATTTTCTCGCACATTAACAGAACGGTCATAGCTTCTAACTATGAAATTAGACGCTGAAATTTATCAGCTTAAAAATCATAACATAACTTTACTGCACGTATAGTACTTATAAACGAGGTCCATTGTATTTATGACTCTTCCTCTATCCTTATTGATGATGAAAAGAGCAAAATTTGCAAATTTTAACTCATTGGTATACGAAGCATTAGAAAGAAATCAATTTTTTAAATTTTTGTAAGCATCTCTTTAGTTCCACATTATAGTCTTCCTACCCAAATATGAGTTATGAATTGTATCAACAATATTAACTTTATTTGAACTCACAATACACACAAACTTTGACACTGGAAGCAACTTATGATTTTGATAAGGATAAAAACTAAGCTCTTGCTCTAAAAATAACTTTCAGTGGATCTCTGACAAACTGTTGAGTATATTGGGGGAGTGAAACGAGTTTATTTGTTCATTTAATAGTTTCAATTATTTACTGCGTCTTGATTCAGAAGATGCCCAATTCGTATTTCAACTTTTTGCAAGATTAAGGAGTGTTTTTGTGTACAAAGATTGATGTAACTATATCTTTTTTTAGTTTGCTTCTTTTTAATAGGGTATAACATGTAGAAAGGCAGGATTTTTTAGCCCATAGGTCGTCTTCAAAGTCCTTTTATGTTTACTTCAAAATTTATTTACTTCACAGCTTCTAATGGTACATACAACATTTATTTTATAACTCTGTTTGTTCAAACAAGATGTTTTTTTCATCGGAAAATATCTTTGGGTTTTTCATAAAATTAAGTTGTTCTTGTTTTGTTCGTGTTTTTCATAAAAAGTGAATAACCATTAATTTGATAATAAAATAACAGTGATATTTCATAAACGATTGTTTTATTTCATCAAAAAGGCTGTACAATTAAAAGCAACCATATTATGAATGGTTTTGAGTTTAATTTTTAAGCGATGAAAACTCAATTCCTTAAAAAACGTGTTTATAATTTTTCTATTTCAAGTATTCGGATTATTTTTACTTAATAACACAATAAATTAATGTTTTGGATTTATTTTCTTTTAAGTATTTAATTGTTCATGAACGCCACGTAGTATGAATTGCTTCTGTTCCTCATGTGCTGTAATTAAATCATGTTAGTCC
>NW_027289075.1:0-2206 GCF_016086655.4 Lepeophtheirus salmonis | reverse complement strand
AATTTTTAAAAACAACATGTTGTAAAATGCAATCATACAAGCAACTATTACTCATATAAGTGTTACATTTTAGATATAACATGTAATAACATTTGTTAGTATGTGCTTGTATCAGAATTGGGCATTAAGTAGTTTCAATGTACCTTATTAACTAAAGCTTCAGTACATGTAGCAGTTCAAAGTACCATAAATTTGAAGACAATTCTACAATATGGAATCTGGTGGAGCTCAAATTACTAAAATATTATAATATATAAAAATAAAATATATAGATAAAGTATATATTTGAAAATTTAGTTTTAAACATTGATTTATCTCTTTTAAAATAGATTTTTAAATTATAATTATATGATTGAGCACACAACTTTCCCAATCTCAAAGACGTATTTTGTGTTGAAATCGAAATAGTCATACAACTGTTATAATTATCCTTTATTCTGAAATGTAACTAATCATTTTCTGCTTATAAACGAAAGTACAATGAGTTATAAGTACTTTTGAGAAAGAACTATAGTATTCAGTGGTAAGTGTTTATGTATTTAAGTAGTATGTGTTAATTTAATAAACTAGAACTATAAATAGGTAATGAACAACGTAACAGAACATTTATAGACAAAATTTAGTGTAAATTTGGAGTTTAATAGTGCCTAGGATTTTTTATAAGGAAAGGATTAAAAAAATTTTGAATAATAATTCTTTTATAAAATACAGAAATATATTTGAATCTTGTTTATATTTTATCAGAATTAGATAAATTTCACTGTAATTTCATCTTTTTTGAGTCTATTAATAGTTATTTTTATAGGATCACTATATCCTCTTCGTTTTGAGGCAAGTTTTATCATATCAAGCTACCGAAGGATACACTTGGATTTTTTATATACATATGTACACTTTATTACTTTAAGTATGCACATATTTCCGGAAAAAGAATAAGTGAAAAAGAATATATGTATATTGTATATACATATAATATGATAAATATATCTAACTAACGGAACATAAATTACAATAATCACGTAACATATCTAGACTGAAATAATATTATATAAACCTCAAATACTCAATTCTGAACATTATCGATGGATTGCTCCACAATGACATTAAAGAGTTTCCGGTAAACCGGACAGGATATAAAAAAACAGCAAATAATATTATATAAATTATAGTACCTTTGTGTTCAAAGGAATACAGAAGAAAAAATCAAAGGAAAATAATAAGGACCATTGAATGCCAGCAAAAAAGACCACAACTAAATCCTGATCCAATTTTACTATCTAATAAAGGCCCTGATTTGGTCTTTAGCTTCTGGTTTCTCCCCCACAGAAAGAACAAACTCCAAATAATCTTCAAAGAATTAATTTTATCTTATTTTTGAATAAACTAATAATGTATTTAAAAAGGCAGACCCAAATCGATGATTACTTCAAGCTGCCTATTTCTAGGGATCCAAAAATTATATTGGAGTCAGTAAAATACTTTCCAACTATATACGAGAGGTGGAAGAGATCGAATTTCTCGACATTCTCTTATGAAAAGTCTACACTATGGAAAACTGTACATTATTTGGCTTCCAAGATGTGAGGTCCCCTCCACTTTCCAAAAGTCTTACTCACTTAAGTGCCAGTTTTATTCAAAAAACTGTTATCATCTTTTCACAGGAGTTGGGACAATATGGTTTCAAGGACTATCAATAAGACCAATTGCGTCATGAGTTATCTAATTGGGCGGGGAGCTGTCATACAATACTTATTTTAACAGCAAGAGATGGTTTCTATTTAATCAAAAACATATTAAATTCTTGTCATTCTTTCAGGCAATCATGAACGTCTTCAAGAATGACTTATATCTTCTCTTGTTAATTGGTGCACTTAATATAGATCTATATAAATCAAACTTTTGGTATCTTAATCTTCAAGTATTGGCCAAACTTACAGCAGAAACTGCCAATTTATTTAGTATTTTTGTGATGGAGTTTAAAGGAAAAAGTTGACTAGGACACAAACACATCTAGAAAATAAAAAATTTCATCCTGAGGGACTAATCAACTACCTTAATCAAAAAAATCATTGACGAAGGCCAAACTATCGCTTTTCGCATATAGGTGCTTCAAAAGCGTGTTGGGAGTGAAAGATATAATTTTCTTCGTCCTAAGTTAAGTTACAGATGGCATTGGTGGGAAGATTTACACACAATGCGAAGATAA
>NW_027289074.1:0-755 GCF_016086655.4 Lepeophtheirus salmonis | reverse complement strand
TATTTAAACTACATACAAAAGAACATCTACTAATAATCTTGTCGATAATTATTTAATATCTTCTTTTGCCGTTCGTTAGTTAACTGGGATATTATACACCCCAAGGCTTAAAAAAATATTTATATTTCTTTTCAATGTACATTTTATCATAATACTTTACCCTACCCACCCCCTTATTCAAATATTTAGCAATTTTTAATAAATGATTGTACGTACACATAAACAGAATGTAACCAAAAAAAACAAAAAAAACTAATCTACTACTTCGGGTTGGAGAATAGAAAATTTGGAAAACCCAGAGATATCAGGGTGCTTACTGCATAACTAAGCATAGAATTCCTTCAAATAACAAAGAATGAGTGTAAAGAAACGGATTGGACATGGAGAAATAAATAAATAAAAACAACAAGATTTACAAATGATTGAATAAATATGAGGCACATTTATTTTTTGTTTGACTAGTTAAGTGATATTCAATATTTTCAATATATTTTTTTATGGAAATAATCGGCTATTCTAACGAGAAAAATGATATTCAACTCAAATGAGGTTGTGGCGTTCAGTGACCAACCCTATTTATTCCTTTTTGTTATTTTTATCGAGACTTCCTTTTTCCTTTCGTTCAAAGGAGAACCACATTTTCGTTCGTGATAATAAATCAATTAATATTTTTATAACCTGGATCTCATCTATTCCTTCGAATTAATTATTAGTTACGGACTCGTACACGTGGAATTACTATTATACCTTATATA
>NW_027289073.1:0-3486 GCF_016086655.4 Lepeophtheirus salmonis | reverse complement strand
CGTTCATTGTACAGGTACCTCTTGATTATGATTATAGTACATATGATGAAAAACGAAGAACTAAGAGCCTGACAAAACTTTTTCCGAATAAACAGGAAACCTAAGGCAAAGAGACGAATAAGTGAATTCGTCTTATGCAAATGTAGTTTCTCATAAATATATGGGATGGATTCCCAGATATAAAGTCTTTTGGTAGAATAATTAATTAAGTCACTACCCATAATATTATGAAACAAAAGAGTTTTCTTAGCCACGTTAGAATCACGAGTCTAGGAGCATAGACCAGTTGATACTTCCCTAACGGATAACATGATGAGTTGAAGCGAAGTACCGCTGGAGAATTGACATTATCCCTTGCCTAAGATTGAAAATCTAGAAAGAGGAACAAAATATTATTAAAGGGTCAGATATTAAAAAACTCCATTCTATTGATATCTCACTCGATTTCTTACCGAAAGGAACACTTCAATGATATTGTTGCTTTATATAGAATATTTTTGGGATAGCATTGAAACTCATATACAAGCTTGTAGCTTTTTTCTCATTATAACAATGTTTAAATAGAGCCTGGGTAGTAGTAGACATTAGACAATTGCATATCATCAAAGCCGGTCGTTTATTATTGATTCAAAAGAGTGAAATTAAGTCCTTGGCTTGTACAACATACATTCGGAAGAAATATTTATTATATTTCACATAAAAGAAAAACTTAAGTTGATCACACCCATAACTTATGAGTTATAAACACCATCATCAATCCTAGAAGCTCAAAAAGTAAAAAAAAAAAAAAAAAAAAACTGTTGTCCATTGAATTAAGTATCTTCTCGTAAGAACGTAACGACTGACTCGAACATAGAGAATGATTGACTTATTATTTTCTACGACGAAACTGTAACTAGTTATGCAACGGTAAAGTTCAAAACAATCACATAAGATAAACCTTGCTATAAAGACTTTTGTTATAAAAAGCTCGCCAAAAAAATCCTCGCTGAAAAAAAAAGTGCCCCCAAATAAATTAAAAAAAAAATCGCTATAATGTATGGCAACCGTTTAGGAGATCTAAAGATGTCTAACATTCGTAAAAATATTACATAAATTGAGTATAGAAGATGATTTTATTCTTTATAAGGACAGGCTGGTAATTCCAAGAAATAAGCGGTGTAATTCAGACTCTGAAATCTTCGGTGTTTAATCCGTTGTGAAACTTCACCTTCGTGTTTTAGAACGGATAAATCTTTTCAAGATTTTGTCATTATATGTTGCGTGATGTGTTAATTTGTGTTTCTATTCTATTTTTTTAATAAAATTATAGAGTCTTTTTTTTTTTTTTTTTTTTAGTAGAAGACGTGTGTATGTTCATGTATATGTTGATTGCAATAATTTTCGTTTTTTATTGTGCTACTATTAAACTGAAGTATAGATAAGCATTGTTGACCAAGAGAATTTAAATGCCCCAATGAAATTACAGCAATAATTCCTTAGAAAAGAATCTGGTTCCACCATGTCATGACGCTACTGTCAATGACATACAATTTGAAGAGCAGTATCCAATGTGGTGTTTGTGGGATTTGTTTTCCTCTGGAGAAAAGAAAAAATGAATATTCTCATCATTTAAATTTTCATTATGTCAACAAAATGAACTGGAAAAATGTAAGGAACACATGCAGATATTATCCCACTTTTTCCAGTTATAGGCCTGAATGAAGGTGATCCATGGAGATCCCATTCTTTTTTGAAAATATTTCGGATGTATCTGGTTTATCTGATGACACTGACGATTAATCTTGTATACACATAGTGCCACTTTCAACTTTTACAAATGAACGCCTTTATATTGTAATTAGTGATGAAGAAGTAATATTAGAAGGAACTGAACTCTTGTGCAGACGCAAAATCAGCAATCGAATGTGTCTCGTATCTATAAATGGAGATACAAAGAACTTTCAGCCAATAATCAAATTTCTGAAGAATCTTTTTACTGAAAAACATGATGATATAAAAGCTAGTTTTCAATACTTTCAACAATTTTTTAATGACGATCTTTTGGAAAGTATAGTTTATCATAGAAATTTTTATAGTAGCCAAAAATACGGGAAAAGTGTTAATACGATGGTGGAGGAAATGTCAACCTTTATAGGAATTCAAATAATGATGAACATTGTAAAAATTCCTTCCGCTTATGACTATTGGAGTAACAAATTGCGTTATTCTGCTATTGAAAACAACATGACTAGCAACAGATAAAGCTCCTGCGTCAATTTCTGCATTTTGTCGATAATTCCTCTTTCACTGATGAAAGTGGAAAGCTCTTCAAGATATTACCTGTTATCGAGGCTGTAAGATCCTAATGTTTAAAAGTCGAATGCCAAACATTTCATTTGATAGATGAGCAAATAATTTCTTCAAAAACTAAATTTTCTAAAACAAGACAATACAACTAAAAAAAAACCTAGCAAATGGAATGCAATGAGATGGCATACAAGCAATTGGCACTTTAAGAGCAAATTGCTCGAAAAGCTGTCCTCTGAAATCACTTATACAATTTAAAAAGCAAGAAAGAGCATTGTTCGACTACAGAACTTATTTCAATTCAGGGTTTCTTATTGTAAGATGGTTGGACAATAGTGTGATTCAACTGGCCTCAAATTTGATAGGAGTCCATCCAATTGAAAAAATAGATCGTTGATTCAAGGCTACTAAAGAAATAAAAAGTATAGACTGCCCAAAAATTGTATCAATGTACAACAAGAATATGGGTGGTCTGAATTTAGCTGACATGTTGATCAGTTTATATAGGACTGAAGATAAATTCAAAATACTGGAGTGGGAGTCCAGTATTTTATATATTGACTCCGCAGTCCTGCTATTGAACCCTTTACCACCAATTGCACAAAATTTGCTACAAAGCTTACAAAGATATTTTATTTTCCCTAGATTGAATTTAATTATCAATCCTGGTGGAGATTGTCTGAATTTATTTAGACTTTTGTTATATATTATAAAAAACATTTTGAACTTATACGAGAAAATTATGCAACGCACTCATTTTACCCTCTCCAATAATTATATTAAGTATATTTAATAAAAATATGCATTTTTTTTCCTCGGTATAAACTTGTCTTGATATAAACTTTCCTTGCGATGGACTTGCAATTTGGGATGAACGAGCCTAGTGATGAAAAAAGGGAAGTGAACTTTACGGGGTGAACTTTCCTGTAACCAATTTGAATATCCAATATGTGTATTGAAGGCACTTTTCGAAAGAATAAATTGTAGTTGGAACAGATTTGTTAGAAATATGATTCTCCTCACATTCTGCTTTGGCATTGCCTGAAGCATAAAGACCATGTTCAAAAATATTTAAAAATACTCTAAAATAATTATTGAGATGAAGTTATTTGATTGAAAATTGGGTGGTTATCTTTTTGATTTGAAAAAGTTTGAAAAACATAACAAATTAGAAATTACAAGATCTGATGGACGGGT
>NW_027289072.1:0-967 GCF_016086655.4 Lepeophtheirus salmonis | reverse complement strand
AGAAACAAGTCCCTTTTGAGTGTGACGGGAAAATAGTACTTGTTCATTTGACTCAAGAGAGCTTGAGTTGGGTTTCTTATATTTATTGTCGATAAGATATTTTAAAATATGAAGTTGAGTTGCATAATTTCATGTATTATACAGGGCTATCAAGTCTCAATGCCTACCCCTATGTCACGTTTTCAGGACACATATGGTATTTTTACACATTTGTACTCTATCATCAATCATGCTAGTATAAATGGTTGATTTAGAATAATCATGTTTGAAATGAGAGACAGCTAAACCCGTCACAAAGACCTCAAAATAAGCTGCAAGTGCCGTTTAATCCTCCAATTAATATGAGTAAATATTTTCTTCATGTTTAATATAATTCGACAGAAGAATTATTTTATTCTGTGTGCAAATTTTTCCGTAAATTGAGTTATGCATAAAAGGTACCAATTTTGTGGAAAAATTAAGGAGTTTCACACATGGATTCTAACTATGGCATCCTTCCAATAAGGTGAGTGGACCTACCAGATGCCTTCCTTATTTTCTTATATTTTTTTAAAATGTTATTTCCAATGAACGATTTACCAATTGGATAATTTCATGTCGACTCATCAGAAAGATTTATCTCTATCCTTGATTCATTTTTAAAACATTTGTTTAAATTAGTAATAATACCTCTCTTTAAATGTAAGGTGCAATCACGGTAACTAGAAATGTATTTTAAGTTAATAAAAACTTACAATATTTTGTAATTGGCAAAATTAGTACAGTGTAACAAATTGAAATATAGGTATGTATAGGATCGTTTATTGAAGTCCCTAAAATAATGAATAGAAAAATTGTTTAAAGACTTAATCGTTAGAAATGTTTTAATGATTCAAAATTCCAATGTTACTAGAAAAAGTTAGGCAACAAGAGAATGGCTGGGCCAATGTTACTAGAACAAGGTTATGCAGCAACAAGCTGGGCATGC
>NW_027289071.1:0-355 GCF_016086655.4 Lepeophtheirus salmonis | reverse complement strand
ATATAAAATTTTTAGCAAACATTCGGGATGAACAGTACTCTTACCATCCTCAGTTACCATGGCATTTACAAAGTGCCAACCTTCCTTGTCTCCATCGAAATATTCTTGCTCAAATTGTTCAAGGCAAAGCCTTCAATGTCTAGAATGGGCTTCCCAAATTGCCCAATATTGTTCATTTGTCAATAGCTTTTTAGTATTTTGAGGATTCCAATTGGAGGTTAGTATCTGAGAATCAGTATTTTTAATGGACTTCAGATGGGACACAATATGCATGTATTCCATGCATTTTTACTATTCATTTTGTTGACGTAATAAAAGTCTAAATTTTGAGAATTTTCAATTTTTATTTTCTTTC
>NW_027289070.1:0-1414 GCF_016086655.4 Lepeophtheirus salmonis | reverse complement strand
TTTGTTTATTTGTTCGATCTTTCTTTCATTTCTACATAAGAATACACAAGAAATAATAAAGAAGTAGAAGTTAGGAACAGAACGAGGCTAATAGAGAAACGGTTCTGGTTACGTTTTAAGTTAGTCTTGCATCAGAAAAGTGCATCATTTTTCAGTCAAAACTTGTGTCAGTCAAAAAATATGTTGGTGCATTTACGCGTATCTAAATTCTCCTTGATATCTGTTTCATTTTACTGGATGTAAAAAAATCATATGTGAATACATATGTGATAGTATCCATTAATGCCACTAAAACATTTTATAAGTTGAGATTAAAACAAATACAGCAGTTTTTATAGGTAGGACTTTTTAGTCACATCTGCGGGTCCAACTGACGATTTTTACTTTTATTGGGTGCAAATTTTTCCAGACTTTTGAAAAAAAAAAAAAAAAAAATACAAATATAAACTATACACACACTAATTAATATTCATATTAAAATAATTTAAAAAAATATTTCCATTTAAAATTTGATTCAGGGTGCAAAGGGTTAATATTCATTTCAGTTTGCTATATATAAAACAACTGTATATTGTTTTAGAACAACAAATAAGATTGAAATAACATTATCCTAGATAACTACTAACATATGTATAATATTTAAAGAAATGGATGACTCAAATAAACACTCATATGAATACATATGACGGGCAAATTATTGACAAAATATATAACCATTTATTTTTAAAAATGAAAACATTGTCACCAACGTCAGAAGTTGCATCATAACTGAAGACGATACCATCTTTAGACCTAATACCTATTATTTTAAAGGCATAAAAGGTACAAATTTTCAACTAAATCTGATAAAATAAATCAAATGGCTTAAAGAACAAAATATTAGTATATGTTTTTTAAATATCTGTTTATTGTGTAGAACATTTTAAATAACATTATTTTTGAGCTGTCAGCTATGACGTAATAGGCAACACAAATACATGTGTTTATTTGCATTTGTGTTGGCTGTGTTACTGCGCAAAAAATATCAACACATTGTTTTTTAGCTTAATCTCCATTTCTCGTGATAAGCTTGTCCTAACATTCCATCCAATTGGTGAAAAAGTGACTCGTAGTCCTCCATGGTGGTGGTTATGTACACGCCTCCAACTCTATCATGATAGTATTGTCTGCAATTATGTGCCCAATTAGTTACTCTTAGCTTTTGCAGCACAAAAAAAGGCTGCCGGTGCCACATAAGGTCAATTGGGGCAGGAGTTTTGGATTATTTAATATGATAGAGCTGGCAGTTTTAAGCCTCCTTTGGAGTTTCTGAGTATGTTATTCCTACAATTGTCCATTGAAAAAACAAATCCTGATCGGCCATAACATGCTTTTTGCCCCTGAACTTTATCATAAAAGTAGACACCACCTTGAA
>NW_027289069.1:0-2229 GCF_016086655.4 Lepeophtheirus salmonis | reverse complement strand
GTCCCTATTGAAAACCCCTTTCGATACTCTAGTCCAGCGGTAGGCAACCTTAGAGGCATGGTGTGCCAATTTGAACATTTCTACTCAATGAGTGTGCCACCATGAACAATAGTGGTAAAAAACACACACAAACTATGGGAATATGTTCTAATTTGGAATTTTATTCATCAAAAAAAAAAAAAAGTGCCTTAAATCCATAAAGCAGGGCGTGAACTCCACCTCTAGCTCATGCATATATTAGGATATTTCAGCAGTGCTGATGTTTTGTTTTGAGGACCACTCCTTCAAGTCTTGGAAGTAGTGGAAAGTGGAGGACGCAATGTCACTTGATGTCAATGTCACAATGTCACGTTTGTGTCATTGTGACATGCTACATGTCCAAAACAGTTTGTTCTACGACTTGCAGTTTGAGATTGAGCTCGTTAAGGTGCCCGGTGATATTTGCAAGAAACATAAGTGTTGCGATCCACTGCTTGTCCTGTAAGTTATAGATAATGTTGTGCTTTTCTCCGACAGAAACAGATTATTGCCATCGATGCTGAAGTTTTCCTTTTCTTTAATCCGGTAAATAACGCATATAAACGTTTGCATTTTGATGAATAAATATCTGTCTAGTCTTAACTTAAGACGACATACATATGTTTATCCCTTTTCCTTTAACAGTAGCATATTCGAAACCCGGCTGATCTTTTTCTTTGGCCTTTGTCTGTTTCTCACGTCGTCTACCTCTAAACTATTAATCCGGTTGATCTTTTATTATTTGCCTTCGTCTATTTCCCACACGCCTGATCTAGCTTTTAAGGTTAACCGGGTTGATCTTTTCTTTGGCCTTGTATGTTTCTACAGGCTTGATATAGACTTTTTAACGTTTCACTCTGGTTGACTTATAGACTTTTAAGGTTAACTCCGGTTAATCTTTTCTTTGGCCTTCGTCCAATTCTACACGCATGCTCTTTACTTATTTAAGGTTAAGGTTAATTCCGGTTGATCTTTCCTCAGGCCATTTTTTTATACACTGGATCAACACTTTATAACATTGACCTTACCTAATTTTTATATTGCAAAATTATAAATTTTTTTTTAAGAAAAAAAAGATGGCTAAAGAGGCTATAACTCAGCTCGATCTCCCTCTTCATGAAAAGAACTCTGTTCGTATCACAATGGGAGGACTTATATCTAAAGTCCATGCATATATGTCGGAGGAGGATCAAAATACCCTATTGGAAGACAAGTTCTCTCAACCAACTTTTCGCAACACCAACCATGAAAACAGCTGATTGTAGAGTTGCTTCAATGAAGTGAAATGCTCTTCTTAAAAAGTTAGAGGAACATCGGCCCAATGCTAGCAACATCACTTTACTTTCGAAGTTGGGCTGTTTTTGCAAAACTTTGTCATGCTAGAGTCAAAGATAAGAATCTTTAGAGACTCACCATTACTGCATCTAGATTTTGGTACAACATCATAGAAGAGCCATATGCTTTGGTCTTCATCAATGCATACGCCAAATTTGGAGGAATTAGCTGTTCGTTTAATGGAATGGGCGGAACACCACCAATTAGACCTGAGTTGTCTCTCTCCAGGACAAAATCCCTCAACTACCATCACGTTTGGGAGGAAAAGGAAGCCAGCTCTGCATTGTGATGCAGGTAAGGTAATTGACTCAAGTTCTCGGGAGAAGGGATCTCCTACGGTTGTCCTCTACAAATAACCCGTATTTAAAAGGAAGTGGACCTAATTAAAGATAGATGTAGAATCTAATTTCGATGGTTGCTCTCCATTCTTTTTTTATAAGTTCAAGGACAGTATTCCAGGTATGGAGTTCCTTCTTGAAAATCAGGAAGCTTCCTATAGTATAGCCATGGAAGAGCTTGACAAAACCTTTCAGGACATCTTTAAACTAGCAAAACCTTACTTATATAAGGTTAGACCTAGAATGTCAATTCAAGAGCTCCAAAAGCTGCCTAAAATGTGATGTACCAGTTCCATCAAATCCTGGAGGATGCTCTCGAAAAGGGAGTAAATCCGAATGATAAAACAAATCTTCCTTGAAAGCCAGGATCTATTTTAAATGAAAATGATTTTTGTGTATGCTTTGAGACGTATGCAATGCGTTATAAGAATGTTCCTGAGACGGAGGAAACAAACTCTGTTTTCGTGCCTCTGAAGTATGTAAGAAATGTATATTTTACAGGGATACAGGCTGAACAGAGGCCTGTTACAAATCGTTA
>NW_027289068.1:0-3394 GCF_016086655.4 Lepeophtheirus salmonis | reverse complement strand
AAAAGGTTTTGTATTGGGAAATGATTTGCTTTATAACTGTCGATCAGTACTATAAAGAACATGCCCTAACTGCAACATCTGAGCTGAAAAGGTTTTCAGGAAATATTGCAAACTGGATTCTTCACGCATGGGTCCCTTCAATGACTCGTGGGGCTAATTTCTTTTTACAAGGGGGGGCATCCCCTTTTTTCAGAGGAAATTGTTCAGTGGCAAGGGGAAAAAAATGACCGAAATAGAAATGTGGCAAAACGCTGGAAGAAACTTCACATGGAAGAAGAAGCAGTCAATCCAAGAATAATAACACTCAAACCTCTTTACAATGTGGTCACAGAAGTGGTGTTGGTATAGACAAGTCAAATAAAACATTACGTGAATGTTTTTTCCGTAAATAGGCAGTAGAATCTTCCTTCCACCTATTTTACTTCTGTGATCGAGTGAGGCCTCTATTGGTGATGGTGGAGATTATAATTACCAACAGGTGTAAAGTACCTCTAAGGGTGTCAGACTGGCTCATTGCTCTTAAATTGAGAGGAGAGAATGGCTTTAAAGTCGAAGCAATAAACACACACAAATATTTACGCTTGTAGAACAAGAAACGCTCCTCTTCCTGCAGGTCTAAACACAACAATCGCAAGATATATTGAAACAATGGACATTTAAACCGGAATTTTTTCATATTTTAGTTTATTAAGGGGATTGTTACCCCATCCTTTAAGTAACCTTAGACCCTTTGACGTTTTTTTATATGATTTTAGAAAACTATATTTTATATTGATTTGTTTTTATAGTTTAAATTATTGATCTCTAGTGGGATTGTTAGTATTGGCTACTCCAATAAATGATCCTAATTTAGTAATATTTTTTGTGTAAGGGAACTTCACAATTCCATCGTATTTTTCTGGATCTGGCAGGATACTTTCACCAGATATGAGCATACTTGAAAATTTCACTTCTGTTCCATTATGAATTTTATCTTTTGATAAGGTAATATTGTTTTTCTCACAAAGTCTGAGTACTTCTTCCACCTTTTGTAAAACTTCATCTTAATTTTCGCCAGATATCAAAATGAGAAGAACCGGAACAAATAGCTTCTGTGGCTTTAATCAGAACCAATCTTCCTTCGCGAACAACTTCGTGATACCTTTAAAACTGTTCCTCGAGATCCGATTGAACAATTTATCGGTTTTTTTCAACTACAATCCACTAACAATCCATCCAGGCATTAAGACCAATTCTTGTCGAAGCCACATTTATATCTATAATCACAGTGTTTGGCTATAATCCCTGTACCTCCCTTGGATAATTAGCGAACACCAACGACTCCTTTAAGCAGGACCGGGCACGCGCAAACATGAATTCAAATATGCGTATTGAAAACAAAACAAAAACAGCAACACGCAACGTGTTTAAAGATAATAAGTAATAACTAATAGTTACATTGTGGATGGCACTCTATTGTGTTTTGTAATTTCAATCATGCCCACTAAGTGCTGTGCTCCAGGGTGTAGAACGAGCCACAACAGTCGGATGTTACGATCCATTTGTGGCCAAACTAAGAGAGAACCCCCGGACTTGATACCGCCTTGCTGAGAGTAATTCCAAGAGAAACAGGTCTGAAGTAGATAGATTAGGTACCATCCAAAAGTATAAGGCTGTTTAACTGCATTTCACGCATCTGATTTCATCTGTGAGTTTAAAAGAAGAGGCCCTTGACAAAGCTCTAAAGACGAGGTAAGATAGCTGCCCACTTTTGATGTGTATGCTTATAACTGTCCTTCTTTTACAGGTGCATCAAACCAGATGTAGTACCATTAAAGCTCTGCTGGATGAAGACCTTGTAAAAACTGAGTTAATTTTGACTAATTGGCAACCAGATGACCTTCAGGAACTAGCTTCCAAGGGAAAGAGTAAAGCTCTTTACTTTGTAGAAGGGTAAATTGGTTTTTCTTTGTAGAAGAATATCAGCTGTACATAATGCTAAGAGTTAATGTGTAATCAGAGACACACTTCCGGACTTAATAACCTTCGATAGCCCAACCAATCAGCATGTAGACCTAACAGAGTTCATCGACATAATGAGCAGAGGGGGAGGGTCTTGACTCCATCCGACCTTCTCTACCTCTCCTGTCTTTATACTTACTCCATGTACGAAAAAGGACACTCCTTGTCAGCTTTTCTTCTAAGAGTTTTATAAAAATTTAAAAAGAAAATTGTAGCTAAGAATACAGAAGCTAATAGAAAAGAAGCTAAATTTCAAACAAAATCTTCTTTATTGTAGAATTGGACCAACTTTGTACTTTTTGATAGTTCCTCTTCTTTTTTATATGTTTTCTTTCTATTTTGATTAAAGTACTAATAAAATACCACTCCTATTAGAAATATATTGCCTCATTTTTATTATTTTGATAATTTCCTCTAGCAAAATACTTTTAAAAACTCTTTATTTTGTAGCAAAACACTTTCAGAGAGACATTCAATATGATATATAGAAAAAGTGTATTGGTAACGCGTGAGCGCAGTGCCTTGTCCTGCTTACGGGAGTCCTTGACTACACACAATATGCTAAAGTATAAAGCAAAAGTAATAAAGCGCAGTCTTGATTATATAATCGCTTCTCATCGAGTTGCAAACCTCCTAAATGAATTCAGCGTGTTTTCACCGTACATTTCATATCACTGCCCTGTAATAGTCTAATTTAAGCGCCCCCCTCAACCTGGAAATCTCTTTGGAAGCTCAATGTTTCCTTCCTTACTGGATTCAGAAACTATAAAACTATACAAAATGATATAACTAAGGGCATTCGTGAATATGTTCTAAAGATGGAAAGTGGACTTTTTTTCCATTGGATGCTCTGAAACTCATTTAGGCACAAAAAAAGCTAGAGAGATGAGAAAAACGTTAATTGAGATACAGACTTTGTTCAAAACTTCAAAGGGAAATCACCAATTCAAACCAATAGTAGAAGCAGTCCAAAAGAAGAGAAAATCTATCTTTTTGTTATCAGGATCCTTTCACATATACGAGCAATCCCACTAGAAATCAATAATTTAAAATATAAAAACAAATCAATATAAAAACAGTTTATCTAAAATTATATAAAAATACATCAAAGGTTTCAGGCTTTTAACAGGATGTGGTAACAATCTCCTTTATAAACTAATATACAAAACTTTTCCGGTTTAAAAGTACATTGTTTCAATACATCTTGCGATTGTTTTGTGTAGAGCCGCAGGAAGAGGAGCCTTTTTTGTTCTACAAGGGTAGATAGCGGAGTGTCTTTGTAGCTTCCGACTTTAAAGCTGTTCTCTCTTCTCAATTTAAGAGCAGTGAGCCAGTCTGACACCCTTAGAGTACTTTAAACCTGTTGGTAATTATATTATCCACCATCAGCAGA
>NW_027289067.1:0-13324 GCF_016086655.4 Lepeophtheirus salmonis | reverse complement strand
CTCCAGTTCCATTGCTTTCGAGAGTTACAAGGAGACAGAAAAAACAAAAGTGCTCTCCCACAATTATTTTCACTCACTAGTGAACAGGGGTAAAACTGTTCGCACAGTTGCAGGAGGGATTCAAAGAGTCACTAATATTGGGGGCTCTTGTGCCCAGACTCTCAGAGCCTGGCAAAATTAGGGATTCTAATTTAGACGGGCCTAAATTTTTTTGATATTTGTTCCTCAACTAAGAGGACTTAAACATCGGGGTTTAATTTAGGAGAGGGTTAATCTCCCTTTAACATATGGTAATTAATTATATTAGCATCAAATCCCCCGTCTGATCATTATTGATGTAGGAGAAGTAATACATGTCGTTGAGGGTGACCATATTCTTATTGTAAAGTTTTGGTGTCTGTTTATAAAATAGATTGGGTAGAACGGAATTACAAATGTATAGCTACAGTTTTCATAAAATATGACATTGATACAGTAAACTTAGTTAATGTCTACTATTTGTATTAGAATGATTAGAAACGTAGTAAGTTGATAACCCAACATAATAATATAATGTACAAAATAACTGAACAAGACCGTTAATGTGCAAAATCATTGAAATCATAAATTTGACATTATCTTCCAAGACCCTTTCCAAAGACACAAATTGATACCCATGGGATATGCAGCATGTCCACAGGGCTTGATTTAGAAGTCAGCACCCTTTGTCAATTAATTATTAAAACCAGGGACGCCATCCACTGCAACCCCGGTTGATATCCTGGCCCACAGGTTATCTTACATGCCAACACCACTAACAAACGGATCGGAATCCCCCCGTCCATTCATGTAATTCATCAGAAATGCATCCACTATAGCCCCGGTTAATATACCAGTTCATGGGTTGTCTTGCATGCCAAACTGGTTGGAACCCACCGACAATTCATGTAATATTATCAGAGACGCCATGAATTTGTATAGTCTTTCAAATACTCATAAATAAAATATACGAATTTATAATAACTAATGTTATAACATCGAGTCATGACTTATGAGGCTGTTTCGGCAGGTTCTTCTATTATGGATAAATGCATTGTGATATAAATTTAAATAAAAACTAGGTTATAGATACTACTATAAATAAATAGACAGTTAACTAGGTACTCCCCGAGTGCTGGCTTTAACGTTATTATAAGCAATTCCTTTTATAATAACTTATTAGTGAAGGAATAGTCTATAATGTATAGAGTATCCCTTGGATAAGATAAGGCTATTGAACTATATTCATGCTGGGATAATTATTTTATTAATATTACTCAAAATTTGTAAAATTATTAAAGGGAAAGATTAAAAAAAAAAATGACCTCAGATTAATTTGATAAAACCAGTGTCAGATAATTATAGAAAAGTGGGAAAGGAATACATTCTTCCAGTAAAGTTCGATGATGATTAATTCAAGACTGGATATATTTTTATACGATCCCCTCGAACGGAAATGGGGGTTTCATCTATAAAGAAAGTTTAATACCATTAATTAAAAATCCCAAGAATATAATTTATTTAACTTACTGATTGGAGACCTTAAAGTAATATATTTACTTAGAGCAACATGATCCGGATTGACACCTACGATTACAAAAAATGAATATATGTAAGTAAAGGTACAGAGCCAGTTATAGACGGAACGGGGGATGTGGCAGCAATAATGTGTAGACCCTTTTCTAGACAAATATCCAATTAATGTGTTTTAGAATTAAGAAAGACAAAAAAAAAAAAAACAGCATTGAACAATACTTGATGCAAAGGAATAATGCTGACATTTGATTATATATTTAAAAATGGCTAGATTTGTACCATTTTTTTTTTGGATCGATTGGAGAGGAGAAAAATATTCTATTTTTTCCATTGCATTGGATACTAAATATTTTGACATCCAATAGTTAACTAATTTCCTTAATATTAAGGAAAATGGGTTTTCATTCTAATAAAACTTGGCTGTTTAAGCTCCAAAAATGGTTGACAACAATGTGAAAACACTATTTTAGAGCAGCCTTTTAGTGCATATGTCAATATTCTATTTTTTTTAATGAATTTTCCTAAAAATAAGACAATCCTTTCTTGCCCTTTTTTTTAAATTGTCTGCATATTAATTGAATTCCTTATTTTCTATAATATTCAATAAGTTTTATTTAATTAGATCTAGTGTGGAGCCTGTGGTACTTGCCATCACCTAAGACTGGCCGTGTAAAATTATTGCAAAAGTTACCTTGAAACAAGCTCTCTTTATGCTCGTCAAACAAGGTGTATCCATCTCCTCCATTTCGTAAATAACTCGGAATGACTACTTTGTAGGACTTTTCAAGCCTCAGTAATTCATATTCTGATGAGTTAATTCCCTTTCTCACATGAATTGATACGAGTCGACTACCAACGAGATTGCACAAGTTGTAAACCAATTTGAAACCTAATAACCATTGTTAAATGTAAATAATATTATGCATTAATGCTACTATTGAATAATAAGAAAATAAATCACCAGACACTTGAAGAAATCCACCACTACTTGCTTTTCTATCCTTAGACATACTTGAAACACTTTTCTCAAAAGCCTAAAAATAAAAACAGTTATTTAAGTAAGTTAGTATAAACTATTAATCATAGAGTTTCTCTTGGGTGCCTTAAAGGTTAAAGGGGGGAGGGTATTTGTGTTAATTTCGTCACTTATGTCTAGACAAAATGTCAACAAATATTTTTTGTATAAAGATTATAAGACCAGGTGAATTTTTTATATCTTTCATCTAACTGAAAGTTCTGACAATATTAATACAGTACTAATTGTGTACGAAAACTGGAGGAAACAAGACAAATTAACGCTTGGGTGTATTCGATCAATGTTTTTTTCTTCTTCCATTAAAGCCAATTTTATCCCCCTTGAAAACTTAACATCACATTTCCTAACTCCACCAACTGCATTTGATTATAAAAGATAAGGACTCAGCACAGAGTAGATTCTTTTAAATAACAATCATATGAAAAAAAAAATTATTTTTCTACATTTAAATAAAGAAGGTCATTTGAAAAAATCTGATCCTATCTATTGTAAGTAACAATGCTAAACGGATTGTAAAGGCCCCAAATCTCAATTTGGCTATGGTTCATACCCAAATTGAGATTATATGGTTTAGAATACTTACTCAGGCTAGTACTTGCTGTAGCGTGAGTGGGGCTAGTATCAAATATAAATTTACTGGGATCTTTTATTTTTGAACATTTTAATTAACTTCGAATCTTTTTTCTGATAAGGTTGTTTTTAGTATTCTTCAATCACCTGCGGCACCTAATATAAATGTGGTCTAAAAATATCAATATAGGTTATAATAGGCTAAGACCAGAGCCACGGACGTTTCTACTCATTGCACACCTTACACTAAAATGCGCTCCAGAAAGTGGCTGACAGCTAAAGCTAAATTTGTTCTACGTTTGTGGAAAAGAGAGTGGTTGTGTTGACAAAATTAAACTTATAAAGTTTAATTTTGTTTTTTTTGATGGGGCCATTAAAATTTTAATGGTCATAATTTTACATCATTTCTAACTTTATTCTACTCACTATGAATATAGTAATCATGAAAATTAATGTACAAATAAAGTAATTTAAAAATATGCACATTAAATAACTTCATGTTTTTGGGATTAATTCTGATCTTGATCGTTTTTCAAATTAAATACATACGTCGTAGGTATATATTAATAGTAGATTTTCTCTACTCTATACCAAACACCAGAAATTTGAAAAATTTGCAATTTGCAATCTTTACGTTACTTTTGTTTCCAAGCTTTTGGCATGATCAAAAAATGACCTTGAACCCTTTGAATGAATTGAATAAGAAAAAAAATATAATAATAACTCTTTCACCCTTATACTTTCTTATCCACCAGCCCCCCAGTCCCCACCACCTTATTGAAAAATGCAAGAGTACATGGAAATGGGTCATATTGTACTTTAACGTTGAGGACAAATACATACCTCCCGAAGATATTTCCCCTTTATAGTGATAATGTCAAAGAAATGTTCGAATGGCATGACCGTGAGCAAGCCATCGCGAGTAATATTTCCAATTTCCAATGATGCTCGTATTCCTCCAGAATTGGTCAATGACAAATATACATCGTGCGAGTCTTGTAACTAAATTTTGGTCGAAGAAAAGTTAACTGCAAGCTAAATCTATAATAACTATTTTTTTTTAAATCTTACATTATAAACCATTGCGTCTGTTATAAAGTTACCCAAATTCGTCTCTCGAATTCTAGATTGGAGTAAAAGAACATTGGTAACTCCAAGGATTTCTTTGGCATAATTCTTTATTTCATTCTTCCATGGAATCAGTTCCTTCAAGATTTTTTCATCTTTTGGAATTGAGTTATTCAGCAATATTGGATGACCTTTCCAGGAAGTAATTTCATTTTCATCACTAATATTTACTTTTAAATAGCCTAGATATTTTGTATAGGCAAAGGCTTGAACGACTGGTACTTGTTTTCCACTTGATTGAACAACAATTGTTGGATAATCCCCTCGTGGTGTTTCACGGGATGGGAGCTCTAATCATTAAATGAATTCATTCTAACTTAAAACATACTCACTTACACCATTCATTGTAGTATACAAAAATGAATGAGAATGGCCTCCAACGACAAAATCAATGTCTGGTACAAATTCAGCTATTCGTTTATCTTCTTCGTAACCAGAATGCCCCAATGCAATAAGAATATCAATTCCCTCTGACTTGAGCTTTTTTGCTTCTTTATCTATGGCCTCCACTTCATCAATAAATTTAATTAACTTTCCGGGTCTTGATATTGACTGTAAATAAATAAACATTCATTTAAATGAGGATTACATAAAAAAATATCTGCAGGTGAATATGACTTACATCTGTATGCTTTGTAACATACCCAATAATACCAATCTTCTTGCTTGCTACTTGAATAACTACAGATTTAGGTATTTTCCCAATTAATTGATCTTCTTTGGATACATCAATATTAGCACAGATACATGGAAAACTCTTGTTATTCAGAAATGGAACAAGACCAGAAACTTTATCATCGAACTCATGATTTCCAAGAGACATGGCTGTAAAGTTCAGTAAATTACCAAAATAGGCAACAGCTCTCCATTTAAAGTGAGAATACCAAATGTTCCCTTGATAAAAGTCACCTCCATTTAGGAAAATCACATTCTTTTCAGAACTCTTAATCTCGTTGACTTTGTATTGGAGTCGAGCAATTCCACCGTAGCAATCATCATCCTCTTTACAGGGTCCCCCATAGGTATTTATTTCCTCAAATCTACAACATTATAATGAAGAATAGGATTAAATTAATGAAATCGAATATGAATCACTCCTGACCTCACATGCATGTCATTTACATGTAAAACAGTGAGTTCCAAATCTTCTCCTTGTACCATATTACTTTCAATTTGAAGAAGTAGTCCAAAAAAGGATAGAAATGCGATCTTTGTCAAGGACATTCTTATAATGATGTGTATTTTTGCCCTCTGAAAGTTATTTTTGTGACCCTACTCAAACACTTGTATGACACCAACTTAAATATACGACTATCTACACCATCTGTTGAAAGGTGTCTTATAAAACAATTGTGCTAAAAAGTTTGTAGATAAAATTGTTGAAAAAATATCTTTGCGTGGTGAAGTTTATCGACAATTTTAGGATTATAGCTAGAGAAACAGTTACCACCTAATTTGCAAGTTGTTGATTGTATTTCACTGAATATTGAATAGCTTACAGAGTAAATACTCAATTACTTTACCTATCATAATACCCTCAACTAAAAGTAAAGTCATTCTAAAATATTACTACATTTAGTGTAAATAGATCTGTTGACGTAAAAAAAAATCCATGACCATTGCTAAAAGACATGAACGTATCTCACTTCCGCATAAGTATCTTTTGTTAATGAATGAAATTCATTTCTAGTTGAAGTTATTATGATTTCTTCTGATAACTAATGATATGTGAGCATTTACTTTTATTATTTTACTTGATGTAAATAAATATAAATGTATATCGTAGTTATATATTTTGAGAGATGTGCAGACATAGCAAGTTTTTGGATAATGCTCCAACAATATTAATACTATTTCTTGGTGGTGTTGGAGATCCTCAAGATGAAGTTATATAGCGGGGAGATATCTACATTATGTTCTTAATTTATATATCATATTGATCTACTATCAGGGATAAGATTTTATAAATTCTTCTATTTTCGGCTTTGTATGAATAATGTGTCAATTTTTTTAAATTCTTCTATTTTGGGCTTTGTATGAATAATGTGTCAATTTTTTTAAATTTTTGTTGGTATGGGTATCACAATTGGTAAGACGATGAGGAATTCACTTTTTTTTAACAATAATCATTTTATTATTATAGAGGCAGATATCTTTCAGATATGTATGTACTATGCTATCCATATCTTGTTAACTACAAGCCATTTCTGATATCGTAAATCATAGAACCGTTTTAGAAGTTTGACTTTTCTTTCCGTAGAATTTACGCCGTTGGAGTATTAAAAATGATTGTGATATATATCCGCCAATATAAAATACTGGTGTTGAAGATCCTGGCAAAAAGTTTTATAGTAAGGAGATTTTCCGTAATAGTCTGAAATGACCTACAATTTGCATGTCATATTGATCAATTTTTAGAGATAAGATTTGAGATATTATCATTTTTTCGTCTTTGTATAGATGGAATTGAACGAGGTGTCAAATAGGTAAACAATTCATGTTTAAGTAGTAGCCTTTGGATATTTATTAGATACTAAGTTATTCATTCCATTACAAATTATTACCTTCACTTAATTCCTATTGTAAATATCAACAATCACAGATTGATAAGACAAGAAGACTTCACTTTTAGTTTATTCTTTTTTGCACTAGCTAGGCAGGTATTTTATATATATAAATTAGATATCATACAAACTATTTCTTAGTAACTACAGGCCGTTCCTGTTATCATAAATCATACAACCGTTTTAGAGTTTGATTTTGTGAACTGACATTGTGCCATATTAAAGCCATACGAAGGAGAACAACATAATATCTTATACTTTTAGGATGTTAGAACAGAATGTTGATTAATGCTGAGTTGAAGAAATTAAGAATCTTTTCACAAATGTCAAATGTTTCTTTCTCTGTCCGTGGAGCCAAGAAAAGCTGCAATGTTGATAGCTTCATTGCAGGAGTTAATTTTAGTGTTTGAATTTATGCAGTGTGATACTAAGCTTTTATTTAGTTCGATGATGTTACAGAAGATCCTGAAGGATATGTCTTCTTCCACTTCCAGGAAGTTGCAATATCTAGCCCTTTCATATCTGAATGTATAATTTTGACAAGTGCAACTTTTGGAGTTTTAAGGAACAAGAACCCCGAGGGCAATGATTCCGATGAGAGTTTGTCATAGAGATCTTGTGCTGACAGAACGGTCTCTTCCATAAACATTACATACTCCAGATATTCTTGTCTTTCATTCTTCTAAGGTACTCTTTTGGTGCTAGTTCATACATTTGTTGGTCTTGGTGGGGATGATGGTAATGAGAGATAGCTCGGTAGGTTCTGCCACTTTGATGGGATGGCATCATCTTTCAAACGCCGGGGAAATTATGAAATTTTTTTAAAATTTAAACAGACCCGTATTGTGTCTAGACCTCATTCTTTTTTTCCTTTTTTTTTTGTATGCCTTCTCAAATTATGGCGACGCCTTAGTTATATGTATAATATTTTTTTTAATTCAAAATATTTCATTGTAAGACTTCGAGCTCACTCCCGTTGTTAAAAATTACAAATACAACTGTTTCTTTATTTCATTCATCAATGTTTTTAGAAGAATTACAAAGGAGTTTACATAGTTGTCTTTGGTTTAATGGAAAAAGGCGAGCTTTTGTGATTATGTTGACTTTTAAAATTTCCGCTCATCCATATCTTTATATTAATTATTACTTATTCCACTGAATGATCATCTGATCCCTAAGGTGGGTTTTCGTAAGTTTGTTCCTCTTATAGGTGAGAAGGTCCTTGAAAATACTAAGGCTCTTTCACAGTCAACAGATTTCATGAGGGTGCAGTTGAACCTCGCTATGATGTTGGGATTCTCCTTCACGCCAGACACATTCTTGCCTTAGAGCACTCAACACTACTATTTAAATTATCAAATGCTGGATTCTTTTTGAGAATTTCCTTTAGCTAGTGGGCAAACATGGGGATGGTCAGACTTTAAAGAACGGCAACCTCAAAAAACTTATTGGACTCCTGGATGGTTCTGCTCTCGTTGTCAGGCATTTGCTGAATAAATTCCTTAAAGGTAAATAAGCTGAATATCGTCTTCTTGGTGTACTTCTCCAGGAATTCTTTGAAGTCGTTGTTGTCGATCTTGGCTAGAGGAACATTTGCTGAGAACAAGGCCTTCACAAGGTCCGTTTTCATTTTTTTTCATCGCTATTTTTTTTAAATTTTAGACGAAATGACATTAAGCAGCTTCTGTTTCTTTGATGTACAACTCGACATTCTTTTTTGTGTCTGGTGCACTGTCCATGCTGCTCTAGGGCATACTTCCTGTGGGTCTTGGTGCTGAAGTTGCACAGCAGGTATTTTGTCTTTGAGACATAGGTCCATATCTTAGTGCCACCAAGGTCCTTAATAAAGATTGAGGGTTCCACTTTCTTAGGCATAATCAAATGCTGTGGACTGTAATAATTAATATTTAATGAAACACAGTAGAAACCCCAAGTGTTTTCCAGTAGTTATATTTCGGATATGAAAATTAAATGGATGCACTCAATATTGGAAAATGGAAACAATAGAAAATTGATTGTAAAAACCTCAATAGCTTCGGCTAAAAGACTCAAATTTCCCTTGAATCCTTTAGCGTTGGCGGGAAGCTGGATAGGATAAACAGGGATGGGGAACCTAGGAAACAGCTCTCTTCTTTTGGAGGGGGAAACTTAGAGAGTGTGTTATCAGGACTGTTACTAAAGAACGATTGCATGAATACACATTTTCTACCTAAAAAGGCAAATAAAGGTCGAAAATGCAAAAAATTAAAATAAACCAAATATACAAAATCTTGATTACATAATTTGGAAATCCAGACTATTTAAAATGTATCAAAAATTGAAATGACAGGGCTAAAATTTAAGTGAATACCTGACTAAGATTAAATTTTACAATTATCTTATCTGGCATATATTATTTTAATCAATTTATGATGAATAAAATGTTTTTATTATCAAAAGTATACTCTGAAAAGAAAGGAAAAATAGGTAAAAGGGAAGTAACTTCTTCGATTTGACAGGTTTTGTACTACTGAAGTACTCATACAATCTGGATTTCATATAATGTGGATTTTTTTTTTTTGTTCTCTAAAACTACAAAATGTTGTTTTAATTTTTAATGGATAATCGTTATATCTGTTTATTCCGATAAACAGACTAAAGAATACATAGGTAACTATTATGTGTGTGTCAATAAGAAACTTGAAATGCAGTCTGATTGACGTTACCTGAAAACTTTTTCCCATGACGTCACAATGGAGCCAAGTTCAGTGTTACTCACTACTGATAATTGATAAAGTGTTAATTATAGATAAATACTAGAAGTCGACGAAGAATAAAAAGTTGTGAACTGCATGCAAATACATTTAATTCATAGTGATTTGGATGGATCTTTCTTACGAATAATTCGGATATAATAATCTGCATCACTCATCCATTCCGTTCCTAGGAATTCATATTTTTTCCTTCTGGATATCCAATACATCTTCTGATCCTGTCTTCAACTTCATGTTAAATGGATCTCGCCTCTTAGTCTTTGTGCTCCACTCAGTGGATATAATCTCCTTTAATGGAAGAATCCTGCAAATGTGATTCACATCAAGGTCTATAATAGTGACTTCTGACCTCGTGAATGCCTCTATGCTCAAGAATACACAAATTCATCCACATCTTTTACGATAGTTTATTCTATTCTACTATTATATATAATTAGTTATTGCGAACTATTAAGTGATTATGTGTTAAAAATGTAAGTGACTCCTTAACTTCAGTAGATTTTATCAGAATATTTGAATGTCGTTGCAATTTCTAAAGTTATTGATTCAGGAATCACAAGGCAAAATTGTCTTATTCAATGCATCATATTCGGTTATTTTAGCAAGATAGCAAGATTTATATTGAACTTTATATTTATTATATTTAAAATAAATGACAAATTAAAATCTTATTGTTATTTTATGTTTTTCAAATTATCATTTCATATTTAGTACATAATATCCACTTATTATTAATATATTATTGATTTGATGCTAAACTGATAGTTATATATATTTGAAAATGTATGTTCTGAACTATTTTTTTTTATTTCATTCAAAACAATTTTTAAAAATTAATGTTAGCACCGTAATTGTTGGAGCCAAAAATTTACAATGTTAGAAATAATAATAGTCGGATAAGAAAATAAAACACTATTATATGATTACTTTAATAAATTTGAATTTCTTCCTTAAATTACTCAGCTGTGACGTCATCAAAATTGTCAATACAATTGTAAACAATAGCAATGAAATCTCTTATCAACATACTTATATATATAGTCAACTTGGGTTTTTATAAGGGAACGCCGTGATAGCTAGAGAAAGAAATATAGCCAAATAGGCTAGATAATACCATTGAGTTATAAACCATGTGGAGGTGTACAAGCTCCAACCACACAACCTGTTGTGATGAAAAACTTTTTTTTTTTTGAGAAATTCGACTTGGTAATTCATATGAACTATATGATATAAGACTATAATACTTGTGGTCGTTATAATTTTATATTACATCACGTGGTATTTTAAGCTATTTTGGGGTGATATTTGAAATCTTAAAAAATTATTTTACCAAAAAATGATGGATTGACTTAATTTATACAACTCAAAATCAAAGTCTATGTATGTTAAAAGGTTTTATAAATCAAGTTTTCAATACATTATTGAAACCAGGGGTAGGCGACCTTTGGGAAATGGACTTCCAACTTTAACATTTCTAATCAATGAGTGTGCCACTATCAACAATAATAGTAAAAACATCCACTAACTACAGGAATATGCTCTAATTTGCACGTGCCAGTGAATATTCCCCGCGTGCCCGCACTGGCACATTAAAATATTCCCCCATTAATGTTGCATAAACAAATTTAATTATTTGGATAAACAACATTCCTATATTTGGTGCGGAAATAGAACCAACTGGAAACATCAGGCAGACTGTATCGATTTCCCATATCCCTGTTCCTATCCTTAAAAATATTAAAATAATCTAACTAGTACATTTAATTCCCATGAAGTAATAATTATGACTGATGAGTGAGCCTCGAGTTAGCTGAGTCACATAACAACCGACTCACAGTTTGTAACACAGAATATATGTATTTTATAACTTTATCTATGATTAAGAGTCTCAAATTTTAAAATTCGGAGCCAGAATCTCTAAATATTATAAATCCAACCTCAATAATCTATTAGAATCATACTCTAGAAATTAAATTAAATTATAATTTCCTAAAATAATAAATCGTCATAATTTTTTTGATTAAAACTACAACCATCTTACAATAAATTATTCTTAATTTATAGTTTGGAATAATATTTTGTGATCTTGGTTCTGAATCCAAATATTTGAATTATGCAACTCCAAATTCCTTTGACTAGTTGTGCAAATACACTCGGCTATATCGATTTTATGAATTAAATACATTAGTATTGAAAGATTATTTAAATAATAATATTTTCATACTAATAAATTATTTGAATGAAACCTACTACATAATGGTCTTGTCCAAACAAGAAGTGAAGTTTATACTCTATTTTTGAAAGGAAAAATTCGTCAGTTTAAATAATTAATTTAATAATTTTTTGAAAGTTTACGTTAAAAAACTCCTTAATATAAATTTAATTCGATTTTGAGTTGTATAACTTAGTTCAATCCATCATTTTTTGCTCAAAAACATTTTTTTAGGAATTAATTATTACCCCAAAGTGGAAGAATTTCTTAAAATACCTCGTGACATTGATATAAAGTTACAACTAGTACAAAAATTATAACTATATACTTGTACAAAGTAAATATGAACTTACCAAGTCAAATTTCTCATAAGAAAAGCGCAATGTTTTTCAAGACAACAGGTTGCGTGATTGCAGCTTGTGCTCCTCCAGATAGTATCAGAGCTCATGCATAAATGATAATACATATATGATGTTGTATGGCTATAATATCTTCAACTCTTCATTTTCATAATATACTTGCACTGTCTATGTGAAAATGTCGCGCGAGTTATAACTTATAAGTTATATACAAATGTTTGAATTATTATGTATTAACTATTAATTATTGAATGGATCTTCTCATGATATCTATGTTGATGAAACTAAATTGATCTTCTAATCTGGAGTTACTATTAAGTAATGATATTGTCAAGTGAGGTTTATTCGATTTTTAATCTTCGATGCGATAACAAAGTTATTAATTATTATATTTTTATGTTCTTATTAGGCATTTCTACATAGAAAACTCTTCCATTTGGCATTTAGCATGGATGGAAAAAGTCGGAGAGATTAGAACACCTCATTGAATATCATCACTTGTTTCTTGATGAAAAATGGACTTTTTCAATACAAAGTTATTCATAAGAAATCCTTACAATGCCTTGACAAACCTCAGCTATGATGAAACAGGAAGACGTATAACTACACCTATAACAGAAATGAAGACAACAAGGCGTAACCATTAGTACATATTTCATTCGATTCAATTGAGAATATGATATTACTGAGAAAAATAAACCTATTAATGTAGAATACACTTTGACCTCACGTACAAGGTCAGGATCAGTTACAAAAATATCTGCTCCAGATACTAGTCTTTCCCAACAGAAAAGAAAAAATCCCAGTAAAGTACAGAACCATTTATATTTACAATCATGGAAATATTCTAAATACTTTCACTAAACACAAGAGTTGGAAGATACAGAAAGACCAAGCATGCTTTAATTAAAAGACTTATAAAGCTAAATCATAATATAATTTGTCTTTTTCAATATTTTTGTAACTTCGTATACGTAATCTTCTCTTCCTTAATTCATATGGATGAGCCTCAAAAGCATCTCTATTTGGACACTCATCCGAATTAATAGGAACTGGTTCCACAGATATGGTAGCTGCTTTCCCAGGGACAACTTCCTCTTCCTCGAACTTATCTCTGTGGCAGGGACGGTCAATCAAAGTTTAAGCAC
>NW_027289066.1:0-2340 GCF_016086655.4 Lepeophtheirus salmonis | reverse complement strand
CACTCAACTTGTAACAACCTTAAAAAATGGCCCTAGTTCAGGTCCAGTAACAAAACGCTGGAACCTATTAGAAAAGATTGTCAAGCAACGCAGTACCAGATCCTATATCTTAGAAGCTAATGCAAGACAATATATTATTCATTGGAGGTTAGAAAAGCTACTACCAAAGTTCAAATGACGTGGATATTAAGAAGTTTTTAATCATCCAGGATGTGCAAAAAACTGGGGAGGGAGGGAGGGGCAGGATGTGAATGTGAATTGAAAAGTGATCTCATTCCTGTAAATATATATATGTATAAACCTAAAATCAAGTAATTATACGAACCTAATCAAATTACAACATCATATATACATAGCCCAATAATTCATACACATACAGGGGCGTCCGCAGGGAAATGTGGGAGGGGATTTAGCCCCCCGCCCAAATGAATGAATTTTTGAGCCTTACTAGAAAATTTAATACTTGAAATTTAAATTTATAAACTTATTAAAAATATTTCAGCTTTTCCTGAATAGCTGTGGATTATTTAATTTTTTTTAGAATAGCTAAGAATTTTTGAAAGTTTTTGTCAATAAAATTTCATATCTGAATTGTTTTTAAAATAATTTTTCGAAAATTTTTCTAAAAAATTTAGTTTTTTCTGAACTTCTTTATATTTTTTGAATTTTTGTTAAAATTTGTTGGAAAAAAATTTCAAAACTTGGAAAATAGCTATGAATTTTTTAATTTCTTTGTGAAAAGTTATAGATTAAGCTAAACAACGTGTCTGTATAGCTGAAGCCTAGCGTATTATAATAAAAAAAATGGATTACTCGTACATATCTACATTTTTAAAACTAAGTATTAAAACTGAAATATTTCCGACCAATAAAGAGTACTCCTTCTATTACGAGGGGCATACACTGGATTATATTTTTTTTTGGAAGGAGAGCTTGTTTTATGGATTTTTTATAAAAAAATTGAAAGAATAAATTTTTGGAGAAAAATCCAAAAATCCATAGTTATTTAAAGAAAATTAAATAATTGAAAAAAAATCTAAGATTAAATTTTAAATGAAAAATTTCGAATTTAAAAAAATCCATAACAATTTATAAAAATTAAATTTTTGTTTTTTTCACTCTTCAAAAATGAACAAATAAACGGGAAAAAGTGAAAGAATGAGTAATTAATGGGAACCTTTCCGAAAATGAACGTATAACGGGTGAACGGGTCTAAACCTGCTCAGATATGAAATGTTGGGCCCGTAACTCAATCCAACTCTGAGGTTGAGCGTGGAAGCAGGAGATGCATGGGCTCAGCACTACGTAGATGAGATGACAATCTAACAGGAGCTTCATTGTTCAAGTTTTCTGGTTTTTCATCGCATAAAGGAGTTCCTGGACGAGAAGAATCACCTAAATCAGAATCATTTTCATCCTTGATAGAAGACGAGTCAGCAGAAGAACTTAACCTTCTACTATTCAGAGACGTTTTCTTATCTATATTAAAAACAGATAGGTCTAGGCTTCGAGTTGAATCAGATGATAGCCTTCTTAGTTCTGCTAGTTTAATTCTACGATTTGAAGGTCCAACAAGAATGTTAATGTTGGAGGATGAACTATCAGTAGAACATAAGTCTTCAGAAATACTAAAATCACATTTTTCTTCCCTTTTTCATCGTCAGAAGTGATTTTATTACGTCGAGGGTCTAGCAATCGTTTAGATGACACATCACAACGATGACGAGTTTTACGATTAAGGGAATCGCGTAAATCTCTTTCATCAATTAACCTCGGAGGTGATATTGCCGTAGTAAGAGGTTTATATCGTTTTGTTGTGATTGCTGAAGAATCTATATTACTAAGGGACTTGTTCTCTGAATAATTTCGTTGATAATTACGTTGTTTTCAAATTCGTAATTATTAACTCTGTCATTTTGGAAACGTTTTAACTCTTCCTTATAATCATTCGTTCTTGGAGTATAGTCTTCATACTTTTTAGTTCTACATGTAGGCGTATCCATAGAACGATACTCTATTTTCTGTCCAAACTTTCCATCAACTCTTCTTTCCTCTTCCCATGTTCTGGTTCTCATGCAGACGTCTTTACACTGTTCAAAAAATGCAGTTCTACATTCATGTGAAGCATAATCTGTTTGAATAGGTTTTCCTTAGAGAACTTTTCCGCGCATCTCAAGTAACCCTCTATGAGCTTTAACCGCCTGATCATTGTACACTAAGGCTGTTTTCCTAGTTTTGTCTATTAATATGTCTTGTATTTCCCCAAAATTACCGAATTCTGATAATAAAAGCTTTTCAGTGACGCACTCGGCCAAATTGCACAGCCATACACATTTAGTT
>NW_027289065.1:0-1740 GCF_016086655.4 Lepeophtheirus salmonis | reverse complement strand
GAAATGTGTGTCTGTCATTACGTCGTTAAGGCCTCTTCTTAAGAGGGTCAATTGTCTAAGGCATGAATTGCTATACTGTATGGATGATTACTATCTACTAAACCTCTGAAGCTCACCATTTTTATTTTATCACTCAAGGGTTATTGTTTATTACTGTTGTGATGCTTTGGACTTCAGATAATGCTATTAATTACATATTTGTGACTCGTAAAAAGTAAAAAGTATATTTTTGAAAAGCATCAACTCGCCAGATATTTTTTTTTTTTTTTGAATTTTTGGTATTATTATTAATAATTAGACATGATTACTGTTTTTAATATGTTAAGTGAATTGTATTGTACGGGCATAGTTTTTAGTTATGAACAAAATTTAGCTTCATTTTCCAGATAAATAACTGAAATTCTTTTTGGAACGCAATTCAAATCCAGTTTTTCCTTCAGTTTAGATAAAGATGAAACATTATCACGTTTGAAAAAAAAAAAAAGATCAATCAAGATTATTTGTTGTTTTTCCCCGTCGTGCTTTAGCTAAAAAAAAGGAAGTTTTTTCCATATTAAAAGTTTATTTATGAAATTAAATACAAATTTATTAGTTATTATGTCTCTTAAATTTGTAATGTTTTTTTTTTTTAAAAGTAATTTTAGCCATTTTTATCTATATTGGAGTCTCATAATACAAAAAAAAATAAGAAAAGTATCAAAATAGACTTGCTAAGTATCTAATTTCGAGATATGATAGATTTCTATTTTTCTTAAAGCTTACCATTTTTGCTAGGGAATAGATGAAAAGAAGCTTCTTTATGATTTTGATATCTTTCCCACCAATTTTTATTCTTTTTCACAAAATGGAACTACGCAAGTAGATGGTATATAGATTTTAAAAAAAAATACTGTTATTATAATATAAATTTAGAAGATTTATTAAGATATTTATATATTTTTTGTTAGGGGGGGCATTTATTATAGTTACTACTAAACATTATGGGGGCAGGCTTGGTTATATTTATATTAATGTAATATTTTTTCCACTGTAAGACTTCTAGATCACTCCAGTGTTTAAAAATTATAAGTACAACTTTTCCTTGATTTCCTTCATCAGTGTTTTATGAAGGACTACTTAGGATTTACATAGTTGTCTTTGGTTTTGGTTTTTTTAAATAGAAAATGGTGAGGTTTTGTTGACTTTTAAAATTTCTGCTCATCCATCCCTCTATTAATTTAGGCTAAGGGATCCGGATGGGAAGTCTAGCCACGCTAGTCTGAAGCTCGGAGACTTACCTTTGATAAATTGTTCCGCTATATAGTTTATTATCTTTTGGTTTACTGGTACCCACCAACGTTTCTTGAGAACTGCTCGTTCATTGGGTCCGGAGCCCATGAATTAAGACATATGTCTGTTAATACGCTTATTTGAAGGTAAAACAACTGTACTGCTCTGTAGTATCCTTATAAGTTGGAGGTAGGTAGTTCTGTGTCTTTGACTGGTTGTCTCACCCCTTCGGGTAATTCCCAATCAATCGGACCTTGTTTATCGTAGTCATATTTATGTATGCAACCATGAGCCAGAATTCCACGAATTCTACTTATGTAGTATAATCAATTTCGCATTATTGTAATCAGCTGCTCTTAAAAAATTATAGTCAAAATTGTTCCAGTTATGTTGGAAAATGAAGATCACTCTCATTTCATATTTCAACAAGTAACGGGGAGTATATTGAAGGAACAAGACTTAAAATCATGA
>NW_027289064.1:0-2314 GCF_016086655.4 Lepeophtheirus salmonis | reverse complement strand
GAAAATGTGTAGTGCAGTGTATTAAAAAATTGAACAGGTACAGATAAGAAGTATATTTGTTTCTCGTTCTTGAAAATGTTTACCTTGCCAAACAAAAGATATAAATAAAATGAAGTTGTGGATCAAAACCAACAAACGTGCTAATTGGAGTCCAGCCAAAGGCTCAAGAGTTTTTAAGTAATATAATCATCAATTTTTTTTACTATGGGAGGGATGTAGAAATTAAATTAATGTGTTGTTCTAAAAGGATGTCACACGCGTGCAAGGAGAAGGGGGGACATGTGGTATCATTGTTTAAAATACTGATGTGATTATCAGCTGCCTGCTTTATTATGATTTTTGAGGTTATAACGAAATTATTCGTTATAGCAAAATAGCAAAATGTTAAATGAAGATATACTACATATAATTGACTTAGACGTTGTTTATCTGTAACATTAGATTTGAAAACGTCACACTCCATGAAATTGTAATTCATTATGAAGCTTATTCTCACAATAATACCTAATGAAACGACAAAGTAGAGTATTTGGAAATATATTTGAAGTTCAAAGTTTAAAAGAAGGTTTTAATTATATATAATCTACATAATAAAAAGTATACCATCATACATTTATGTTAAATATACAAAATTAAACAATTGGAATCATATAAGTAATAACAGTAAATTATATATACATCTGAGCATCTAATATTATATTAATATTGAATAATAAAGGCGGGATGATAAGGTTCTTGATTGATAGAAGACGATTTATATTATTTAATCAATGATGCCATGCGTATTTATTTATTTCTCCTCGCACGCTTTTCTATTCTTACCAAAATTATCCACCTTAGCTATTATTTCTTAGTATTGGAACATTATTAGATATAAAAAACCAATACTATCCTTTATCTCAAACTTTTTATTAGGGAATATATCTTATCTCATGTATTCAAACGTTATTTTGCCAAGAGGAATTTACCTATTCGTTTTCCTGCATTTTTCTGAAAGAGTTCCTATATGAGTTTCGACGAATTCTCATCGTCATTTAAATGATAATATGACATTAGTTCAGTCCTTGAATGAATCACGAAGATAACGAAGTTTTGGTTTTGGATCAATATTTGTCAACAGAATAGTATTAAATATGGTCAATTAATGAATTACTACTTGACTCGTAGTAACAGATGACTGACTAAATAGAGTTCTTTGTATTACAGTAATTTCAAGGAGCTTTGAGAATACATTTTTGTTATGAAAGTCATGATAATTTATATTAAGGAATGAAAAATATATAGCTCCTAAATAAAGGCAACGACAGCAGACGAACATCTATCTAGACTTACTCTTCATATAGTTGAAAGAAATCTAAATACAATTTTTATCTGATATTTCTGATCACTTGCGCAAAAGATGTTTTAATAATTTATCGTTAATTTTAAAGTATTTTTGAATTAAATACTGTTGACTCATACTCATAATTTAACTATTATTTTTTCGTTATGTAATATGAATATTTAATACATACATGATAATATCTATATGGTCCTTTTAAATTAATTTTTGTATATTGAAATCTGTTTCAACTTATTGATTTATCTTATATCTTTCATTGAGTTAGAATTCCAATTATTCATATTAGAATCAATGAGTTGTGGTTAATTTTAAATTTATTTGATAACTTGTTTAAATATTATAATATTAGCAAATAAAATTATATCTACGAATTTTTTGATTTTTGATTTGATAAAATGCATCAGAAAAGTGAGGATGAGGATTCCAATAGTTCTTTAAATATTTGATTACAAATGAATAGGACCATTTTTGAACCTGAGATTATAGTAATTCGAGACTATTATCGTTCACAGACATATTTCATAATTAAGGCAATCACTAAATTGAAGTATGATGAATAAAACTGATGTAAAAAGGACTTTTTTATTATAAAATTGTTTTTTTTTTTAAATTCTGTATTCTTTTCTCAACTCGACATATTGCCATTTTTAGGCTGAAAAATGATGAAAAGCGACACTCTTCTTGAGACTATTATAACTTATTCACCATTGATAGTGATAAGGAGTAACATAGCTCATATTATAGAAAAATTATTTGTCCTTTATTTTTTTTAAATACCTATTTAAAATATAAGGATCTCCAAGGCCTTTAGTTCAATTTGGTATTTTTCAGCAAATATCTAACATTATCTTATATTGTGTACGATTCCAATGTCGTCATAATGACGTGATACCCTGTGATAAATAAAATCATAACATAAATCAAGGACTAATAGAAGAAAAGGACTACAGACAGAAAATCAGCAGACAGCTG
>NW_027289063.1:0-15532 GCF_016086655.4 Lepeophtheirus salmonis | reverse complement strand
CAATAATTCAGTCCTTAGCGGTTATAAAGGGCAGGAAAAAGGTGTTCAGGTAAAGTTACTTCAAATGAACTCAAGAGCTTTTTTTATTAGCGCCGACACATTAAATATGGTTGTAGGGGATACTGCAAAAGCTTGTCAGATGCCCGTAACTACTTTGGGCACTTGACAAAGTTATTCAAGCTCTTCTCAGCCTCCATCCATAGGTGGGACGTCCTCCTGAAACAAATGGGAATCACTCGGAAATTATGGGCACAGACCAGATGGGAAAGTAAAATAAAAATATTGAGGCAGTAAGGTATCAGGCTGAGCAAGTCAGGGAGGCTCTTCTAGAGGTGACAAAAACAGCTGCAGATCTTGTGGTTATAGTTGAAGCCCAGTCTTTGGCCGATGAGCTTAGATCCTATCACTTTTGTATGCTATGATGTTCTCAGCAAGATCCAGTACGTCAGTAAACTGATGAAGTCACCCTGCATGCAGCTTGGTGTGGCTGTCGACTTGCTGAAGAAAATCAAACGTTTCCTTACCAGCTACAGAAAAAGTGGTTTTGCTACACATATTTCTGTAAAACAGATGGGTGAGGAGATGAACGTGGAAGCTGAACTCAAGCAGAAGTGTTTGAGAACCACCAAAAACACTTTGGCTATAAGTCTCCAGATGAGCTTATAAAAGATGCACTTCGAAAAATGGAAACTGCATTTTATAGTAGCCAGTTCGTGGATACTGCAATATCGTCACTTGATGAGAGATTTCAGAGCCTTGGAGAGGCGAATAACACTTTTGCTGTATTCCATGAATTTACCAATAGGAAAGTGACAAACCTAAGGTAAAGGTGTACACATAATGTTACCCATGACAGTGAACTGGACATTGATGGCATTGCACTAACCAAGGAAATTTAGTATATCCCACTATTGCCATCAAAACAGCATGAAGATCATGGAAGTCTTTGCCTTCTTGCATACAAACAAGATCACAGACACACAATGTTTACAGAGATTTACACAAACACGTTGTTTACTTTACAAATCTTAGCCACCCTCACAATTACAGTGGCTGCTGCTGAGATAAGCTTGCCAAAGCTCAAGTTAATAAAAGCAAAGATGAGATCAACAATGCATCAGGAGTGTCTAAGTGGGCTCGCCATTATCTGCATAAACAAGGAGCTCTCATATCAGCTGCCCGTATGATGCCATTATTCCCTTGACTTTGCTCCCAAAAAAGACATGAAGAGTACAGTTGTAGTATGTGATGTGAGACTATGGATGTCGTGGTGCATTTTGTTCTGTTGCATTTATTTTGTTTTCCCCAGAACCAGAGGTTAAAGTTTCACCTTTTTTATATATTATATGATGATTGTTCTTTGTGTGTTATTATATTGTCTTGTCTGTTGTTTAATTATTTTGAAACAACATTGAATCTATTTTCAAGTTTTTGTGTACACACAATTTCTGTTTAAAAAATTCTGGAATAAAATAATAACTAAAACATAGCTATTTGTTTGATTTCTTCTTTTGCAATGCAAGGGGTGCCATCTAAATTCTTGCCTAGGGTGCCAAATTGGCTAGGGCCGGCCCTGCTTACAAGCTTATTTGTGGAGTCCAGATCTAGACAGTTCCGTGATTGACAATTCCTACTCTTATAAAGAGCACTTCCCTCCTGGCAAAAATGTCACAAGCTTTGCCCAAATGATCAAAGCGTCCACACTTTGTACATTTCTTCACAAATGGAAGACACTTTCTCCTTTGACATATCCTATTACTACCACATCCACATCACTTTCTTGATTCATTTTGTTACACCTTATTCTTGCCCTTCTAATCATTTATTCTTCCTGTTTGTAGGAAGAACCTGCATTCAGGGCTATTCGGACGGAGTCTAATCTCATTGATTTTGAAACCGATCCAACAGTTTGATAGCTTTTGCAATGACAACAGGGTCGTTGGTTGATCGAATCCTTTTGTTTAAAATTCAGCTCTGATTATCATCTGCCACGCCTCGAATCAATTCCGATAAAAGAATTTCTTCTCTAAATATTTTTATCTAGTTCACATTTTCTAGCCTTAGAAAACACCTCCGCCACTCAGAAATCATTCTTCTCATTATGATTATAGCAAACAGTGTTGTCTGTCCACGATTTGAATTCTTCCAGAGCAGTGTTAACTTCGTCAGCCTGACGGGACAGAATCATTTCGTAAATAAAACTTTTTCACTACAAAGATGAAAATCTAACAAAAATCATGACAAAGACGAAAATCTGACGACAAAAATCATGACGAAACTCTGACGAAGACGAAATTTTGACAAGACGAAACTCTTACGAAAAAATAACTCTGACGAAACAAATAAAGGATAAGACAAACAATAACGATGACTGACGAAAATTACACTATGAAAAAACTAATGACTTACGATTACGAAACCAAAAAATATAAATGCAATTACTGATGCTGATAGTTCGTGCAACATGCCCCATAGTCTTAAAACAAACTCATAACACAAAACTTTTCTTAAAGCGTATTAAATTTAATTAATAATTAAGCGTCTTTGTAATGTGTATTTATGTATTACCGACAATGTGCAAAATGTAAGTCAGAGTGGGCAATATGCAAAATACCCGTCAGAGTGGGCAATGTGCAAAATGCTCGGACAATCTATAAAATTTCCAAAGAGTGTTTAATGGTCATTTGAACTTCATTTACAGGTGAAATGATTGTAGGTAATTTGATTATTAAAAGTTCAATACTAAACAATTTGGGCGTTAAGGATTTGATTATGATACAATTTGATTCTTACCAATTTGATACTCTGGTATATTTTCATTAAAATAGATATAGTGTTCACATAATCAAACGATTGTATGATAAGCAACTGTCACGAGATACTTAATTCTATTTTTCAAAATATACCTCGGCCATCAGGTTGTGCAGGTGGACAGCTGTTCCTAAGAGGGATCAAAACCTATCTCCATCATTATCTTTAGTATCAAGAACACCTTCTAATATATTATAATACACCCTGGTTGTACAAGTGAACCACTGGTCAAAAAGTACATCATTACCCACAACTTCCCTGAGCATCAAGGACCTCTTTTGATATTCTATAATACTCCCCACTCCAAGGGCTATGCCAAATAACTGCAGGCTCAAAAAAGTGGATCATTCATTACCCACTGCCACCGCTTTCTTGAGCATCAAGGACCCCTTTCAATATACTATAATACACCCCAGCTCATGGGCTATGAAAGTGAATGCTGGTCGAAAAAGGTGCCTCGTGATTCGAAGAACTCTTGAACTTTTTTGTTTTTATTCTTAGTGGTCTCTAAAGATCTAAAAATTTGGGCAAAAGATTTTCATTAAAATTGTTGTTCCTATTTCATTATATTCGAACTACCCAGTTATATATTTCATATAAATATTATTAGTTTGTTCAAAATAGTCATAAACCAAAAACGTATTTGAATAAACTTTTCAACATCAAATGTAATAATGTCAAAAATTCATCTTTTTGAACATATCTAACATAACTAATGTTACCTAAATATATCCTAAACAATAAACATATTCACCAAATAAACTACTTTTGTTGCATTTTGTGCTAATATGGCATTTGTTTCTACATAGGTCTCCCTTTTTTGGAGATGAACTTATTTGTTTGGAATCTGTGCAATTGCACCACCACTTAAAGCCTTGTTCATTTCCATCCGACAGAATTGATATGGTCAGTCGCAATGTAACTACCTTCTCACTGCAACTTCATCAACACTGACGAATGACTCCTTGTAAGGCTCAGACTGCTTTCTTAAATTGAGCTGTTTTAATAGATCCTTTTTTGTCCCTAATCTATAATATCCGTTCTCTCCTACATGGATCAAAACAGGCAAGCCGTAGTGGGAATCTGTTTTTCCACGGTCGATACTTGGAACTTGACATACTGAACAAACCACTGTTCCTAAGCCAACTTACTTGTCTCTTTGTCACGTTGCTACATCAAAATAATGTCTTGAATATCTCCATTTGCTCTCTCATATGATTTCTGAGATTGTGAGGGATCGAGATTTTCATGCACAAGTTCACTTGTACAACCTGTGATCCTAGGGTTATAATAGACTATTAGAAGGGATTCTTAATAATCAATAAAGTGGTGGGGTGGCTAATGACAACGATGTAGAGCGTTTTTGGGATGCTCCTTTTTTCAATTAAAGTTCATACTTTCAATATCAATGAGAGACTTTTTTAAACTTTTTGAATATCTTTGTCTTGAAGCTATGAGCCTCTGAATAAAAAGCACCTATTTTCCACTTTAAACAATGATAGCTCGGATTATAAGTATGATGCAGACATTTTCAAAATGGTTTTATATTTTTTTTACATTGAGTTTTATAATATATTAACATAACTTATTCTTATCTTCCCCGCCGAGAGCTTAAACAACTTTGGACCTTAAAAATAGCAAAAAATAACAAAACATGTATGGCTTTTTTCTGAAGGCCACGAGGTTATGAGAAAAAATATCATTTGTCTTTAATATATTGTCCATACGGATACATCAACAGATTTGTAATTACTTTTATCCAGTGTTGTTTCTTCATCAGGTATTGAATAAAGTCTTTAATATGAAATTCATAATTTTTGAGTAATGTGTCGGGAACTCTTTTTCAATATTCTGATGAAGCAAATCCAACTGATCGAAAACCTCACTTGCAATATCCTCTATCGAGAATCTATCCATCCAAGTAGTATTCAACCACTTCTATTGAAGCCTGAAATCTTCTGTCTTCTCATTGTATTGTACTTCTTCTTTTTGAGTAATTGAAATGAGTTTAAAGGTATACATAAACTTGACAACATCCCCGAGCTTATTGTCGAAGTGACACCTGAACATATTTATTGATTTGCTCAAATCAGTAGGCATTATGTTCAGTTTCAGAGAACGAGTAAAAAAAGCAAAGATATAAGAATGGTTATAAATAGGTTCCGTGGAAGCTTAAGGGATCCTCGTGACTTCAACTAGAGACATCAAATCCATCACAGATCTAACCAAACCCTCTTGATTGTTCACTGCGCCATAAAATATTCCACTGTTAATGAAATGGATTGAAATGAGGAGTCAATATGAAGTTTTATTGAATATGACACATGTATAGACGGAGTCTCTAGAAGACAATTACTCATAAGATCTTAATGTGTAAATAAAACTATAATAAAATAGGGAGATCCCATCAAAAATAAAGAAGGACATTGGCAAGAACTACTCCGAAGTCGATCCTCAATTCTACTCAGAGTCAACAAGGATTTACCATTAATTCCTCAACAAATCCTCGGGTTATAGTTCAATCAGGTTTTGAATATAATTGAATTTATTTAGGAAAAGATGCTCACTAGTCAAGAATTAAATAATAATGACAACTGCTAAGCGAAAAAAATTGATTCATCAGATTATCAAATTCCAAATAAAGTTCCAGCTAAAAAAATCACAGGATTTACATCACTATATACGAGCTTGCATTTATTACAAGCCAAATATTCATCACTTAAATTATGATTTACAAAAAGATAAGCAATTGACATATTCTTTGTAATAATTCTGGACATTCTAAACAAAAACAATTCAACACAAACAAAATAATAAATTCATTTTCTATAAAATATTCAAAATAAATGTCTAAACATATCCTCACTTTCTCTATTTTCTTCTTTCGATTGAGGATATCTGTTATGTATTCCGGACTCCTTTCCTAAATTCTCATCTTTTAGTTTTTGTTATTATTTAATATATGTATAAAGTACTATATTCATTATTATTCTTATAAATAGCCGTGCATTGTGTATGTTTGTCAGAGTAGTAATGATTATGTATTAATAAGAATATATACGAGTTCCTATTAAATTACATCGCTGCTTTATTCCTCCACGTCTATTCTCTCCTCATTTCTCTTAGTCGTCTTGGATTCCTTTATTTAATAGTTTGTGTCTCTTCAACCTCGTCAAGACACAACACTATTTTTCATTTGATACCTCAAAATCTTTATTTGGGGATTCTGCGACTTCTACCCCCCCCTGTACATACAACTACCCCCTGTCCTTTACCCCCAGCAAGTGCATTTGTCCTTTTACCTCAGCATTTTACACCCTATTGCAATTAATAGCAACCATACGACCAAACATTTAATATTTTAACAACCATAATGAAGTAATTATTAATTTAACTTAATGACGTAGATATCAGTGATGTGTTTGACTTTTTTTGAAGTCATCATTTGTCAACACTATTTATTTAGACTTTATTAATAATAGTTATCTAATTTTTAATCTATGTATTATTTCAACATTTAAAATTAAACAGAACTATTCCGAATTTTGTGAACCAGTGAAGGGGAATAAACTCTTTAAATGCGGTGAAATATAGTCATGGATATCAAAATGAAATACCTAAACTATAGGTTGTTATGTCTTGCATCTATGATAATCAGAGGTCAGAAAAGTCAATATACAGCAACTCCCAGCCTAGTCTCAAGTCTTTCTTACAAGACCCAGTCCTTGAATCTTTTAAACGAACCCAATTCGAGTCAAAAGATTTATTTCTGGCTTAACTAAGAAATTTCAAGTCCATACTTTTAACATAGGGTCTATTGTGTTAATGCTAGCTGGGGTTCAGTATACTTAGCTTTACCGTCAGGTCAACTCACAAGTTTCGAATCCTATCCACGACTTCTATTGATAATACATTTGTCAATTAATACTTTGGACTTTCAAAGGTTCTACTCATGGAGTGGCACAAAGTTGGATTTTCTACGTTATCCGTCTTTTCTAGTTTTAATACATTTCATCAAATATGATATATAAATTATATACATTCAGTATTAAGAAACTTTCCGATACTTTATATATTACTTGATAAGATTTGGTATGATTCTATTTGACTTTTGTATTGTTGAATTAATACATATATTAAAAATTTGATGTAAATAATCTATTTCAATATTTATTTTTGATATTTATGACTTTATATTACCTTATTAAAGGAGTCATCCGAAAATCCCTTCTCTGATAAATATTATAACATCATACTACATAGAACATACTCCACCAAAAATTCGTTATTTTATGTTATAAAATAACCTACTAAAGAGTCAATGTTTTGCCAATTTTTTGCTATGGGATTAATTAGAAATACTTATTAAAGCATATATGTAATGCCTATGGAAACAATTAGTGCTAGGTATTTATTTTAATTGAAAAATGTTTTTATTTTAGTATTAAAATTTTGATTTTTATAGATTAAATAATTACTTTTCTGATTCGAACTTGAAAGTTGTATTGACCAACAAACGTTCTAAAAAACATCAACATTCATTTATAATTTTGGCCTTCTATTATTTACTAACTCTACTTCTCAACAATAATGATAACAACGATGTGGGCAAAAAAGTTCAGGGGAGTGAAATACAAGGGTGTTAAAGAGGGGAGGGGTACTTTCCCTGTGGCATAGAGCAATCCTTGTTTTAAAAACAGCCTAGATTACCCTGTTACAATGTTGATCCAACATTGGCTGTTAGTGAACAATTACAGTGAAACTTTTATGTTTTTATATACTAACATTACTAAAAATTGGCTAAACAATTGCAAAGTTGAGTTAAGCTTTCCAGTTATTAGTTAAATGATACTTTTTTCCAGCTATACAAGTCAAAAATCAGCTAGATCTGTCCAAAATCAGCTAGATCTGTCCAAAATCAGCTAGATCTGTCAAAATCAGCTAGATCTGTCCAAAATCAGCTAGCCTGGCAGACTTAAAGTAACATATATTATAGAGATTGGGAGATTCAAGGTGACCAGATGAAGTTTTGGTATCTGTTTCTAAAATAGCTAAGGTAATTATGTTATAAAATAGTAAATTTATAAAAGAAATGGAAAATAACTTGAATGTGATCGACGAATTTCCATTCGTGCAGTCTAAGCAGTTGGGCGTCTTCAGGATCACCGTCTATTACGACATCAAGTCTGAAACATTGGAGAGGAAGGGGCTCTGTCGAAAAGGCCAAACTGGATCAATGGAGTCCAGAGAGTTATAAAAAAGTGGTTGGAAAGAGCCTTGGGAGGGTGGAGAGGCCACTTTTGACATTAACAATGAAAGAAAAACATCTCCCCTGTTACAAGACTCTTTTGAGTTCTTTTTTTTACACTTTTGACACCCCTAAAGCCCTGATGCCACCCACCCAAACTACAACTTTTGGGTGCATGTTGAGGAGGCCTGCAGTGTCCGTCATCCAAATATCGAGGCTCCCAAAACCACTATCAGATAGCACTGGGTTCCAGGCCTTCTGTTACCGCCTGGAAGCCATCATCGCCAATAAGGGCGGTTTTATTAATGGTTAAGAGAGCTAAAATACACATCTATTTATAGTATTAATTTTGTTGAAATTCTATTGTGTACTAATAAACAATTATCTTATTGAAGTTTAAAATTCAAAGTGTTCAGATTTTAATGGACCACTGGGTATGTAGCGTTAATTGTGGGTAAAGAGAAATGATAATCCCAAATTAGAAAAAAATATAATGGAGTTTTGGACAAATTATAACGTTTTTTGACTTTACAAAAAATATGGGATAACCCATGCGGTGTAGGATTAATAACGTTATGGGAGGTTATTGCCCATAATTTATCTTTCTTGATTTGTTTAAGATATTCAAGTAAACATTGGTATTCTCAGGGAATTGATTTAGGAATCATTGAGTTTTTGTTCATGAAAAAAACCTTACATTTTGCGGTACATCATCTCGAGTTTTTTGAGTTCAGTTCTACTCAAAGATAAATGAGATTCAATCTTTTGTTTTCTTCTCTCCCACCCAATCAAAAACTTCCAATAGGACATAAAATCTATAAATACAAATTTATTAACTGATTTTCTTCATGAGCTTTGGAGAATAAACGCGCCACGGAAAAATCTTTGTCATCCTCTTGGGAGATTAAGTATAGATTATAATTATTATAATTTTGCTCTGTGATTGAACTTGGTAAAAAGTTGAGCCATACTTCTTGATATCGTTTAAAATGTCAGTAATTGTATTATTTTGAACAGGCAGCAAACTGTCGAAATTGGAGGTCCTCATCCCATTTTGTACTTTTCTACATTTACAAGATTGCAGATGTTTTGTCAAATTGCTCATCAGCTTTGAGCAGAAAGGACAAACTTTTTCATTTTGTAAGTTGGGCCGAATATGCCATTAAGGACTCATTTAATATAACTCTGTAGGCATCGTAAAGAATGACTTCTGTAACAAAACCATTCTCATGTATCCTCACAGGTTGACTCGATAGACATTAACCTTTTACACTCTTTCATAGCCATTTTAATGTTAGCATTAAATAAATATTTAAATCTATTCAGAGTCAAATCAAAACTAATTTTTAATGAGTAGTAAACAACTTTCCTTTCACTCAGCAAACATTTAGGTAAATGAAATTAATGATTAATGCAAGATACAACATAATTTTTTAAATTACTATATTAGCCAGATACTCAAGTTAGGCTAGGGAACGTTGAAGGGTATCCTGCATAAGTTTGCCCGTACATCATACTTTCTCTTTCTATCTCAAAATTGGAGACAGAGACAAAGGATAGTTGAAATACAATTCTCGCAACCTTTTAATAATAACTAAATAACTTTGGTACGTCAAGATTTATAGAAATACAAGGTTAGACTATCGCGTAATCGAGCTTGCAAGAATTTTCAATTTAATGAATCGTACCAACTGCTAGGTAAGAAAAACAAATTTTTACAAAACACGCAACCACTCATTTACTATGACATCAATATTAAAAGTGTGGTGGAAGTCAAACATCAGTCGTACACACGTTTTGTTCAGGTTGATAATTTTGGTAAGGATACAAAAAGCGTGCAAGGAGAAGGAAGAAATACTTATGGTATCATTGAATAAATGATAACATCTTCCTCTATCAAGAACGATATCAATTCCCGCCTTTACTAATCAATATTAATATAATATGAGATAATAATATTCGATAGAGAACTGAATAAAATTCCTAAAATAACATCGCCTTCTGTCTGGATTTCTGAAAATGGAGGCCCAGGAATTTGGAAATACTTACCGGACAAGAAACAGATGGCTTGTCAGATTTGTCGATATAAATGTTCCTTTAGTCCCCGTCTAAATTAAACGCCACTCATTGTTCCCATCTCATATTAAAAACATGGATATTCATCAATGCAATCAAGTTAATGATGAATACATCAAGTCAGACTTTAACTCTGATCTCACAAAGATGTTTATTGCATTTCATATACCCTTATCCATTGCTAATCATTCTATGTTCAAAGAACTTTATTGAGAAATACAGGGTAAACCCGTCCCTTTCCAAGGAGCTATCATTAAATTAATGGAGGATGTTAGTAATGATGTCATCTCCAAAATCAAAGAAAAAGTTTCTTCAACTAAAGACTTGGGTATGATCATTATGTTTTCCATTATTACATAGGCAATAAATATTACATTTTTACCACTTAAGGTTCACTTAAGGTTACTATGGTTCATAAGCTCCAATAAATGGCGTTCAGAAAACTCATCAAAGCCAAAACAACTGCTTAAATGGTCACAACAACGCATTGTTGCATTGGAGTGTAGCATTATAATTAGCAATTGAGTGTATCCTTCATGATAATAGTATGATGTTATACAAGGATAAATAACGGGGGGAAATCTTTTTTGATGCTCTTAATAGGAGTAATATCGCCGGACATTACAACATAATTAGCTTTTGCTCTATCTTTACGATATTATGTTGAAAACTACATTAAGTCAAGAATGGTTGCCTGAATTGTCTTATCAGTTATAAAGGAGTCTTATTTTTATATCTAAGATAAGTAATTAAGGTTTAAAATTTGACTGCAGGAATTAACTTTTTCTTTTTTAGATAAACATGAAATAAATGAAAGTAGGATTCTAAAAAGCTGTTCGCAATAATATTGGAAGAAGAGATGGATTTAAATCTAATATTTTTTGTTAGTATATTTATTGTCTAATTTTAGGATTTTGACATTTACTTTATTATTAATAATTATTTAAATCTCATCGGTAGAGATATATATATACTGTGCACAATTGTTTATAGCAACTTCCACATGAGGTGAAAGGGGTGATGATCTTTTGGATTAAACTCCACGTCTCGCTTGTGTTTTGCAACTAAAGTTATGACATATTTAACTGAATTCCGATGTCAGAATAAAAAATATTATTTGTATCAATCTATTATTTCAATATTCTGTATTTATAATTTATTGTTATTAGTTATATGATTATAATTGTTTAATTTTGTATTTAACATAAATGTATGATGGTTTATTTTTTAGTATGTAGACTATATTTAATTTAAGCCTTCTTTTTTAAACTTGGAACTTCAAACATATTTCGAAATCCTCTACTTTGTCGTTTCATCAGTTATTATTCTGAGCATATGGTTATAAATGAATTACAATTTCATGGAGTGTGACGTCTACGTCAATTATACGTAGTATATCTTTATTAAACATTTTGCTATTAAATACTTTCGTTATACCCTCAAAAATCATAATAAAGCAGGCAACTGATAAATACTGATGTGATTATCAGTGATGATCAGTATTTTAAACAATGATACCATAAGTCTTTCTCCCCCTTCTCCTTGCACGCGTTTTTCTCTACTGGATTATCATCTTTTGTTATGGTATAACCTTGTATTTCTATTAACCTATGGACGTCAAGCGAAGGAATGCGAAGCGAAGTATTCGAAGGGGGTAAGGGTGATTTCTCTGTAGCCCATCCGTTGGAGGGATGAGGCCTGAGATATCTAATTATGTAAGACATTACGACTTTTTCTTATATCTGCCATGAATCATGACAATAGAATTACTTTGCACTTGAAGTACCGAGATTATTTACTTATTATTAAAAGGTTGCTAGAATTGAATGTCAACTATCCTCTGTCGCGGTCTCCAATTTCGAGATAGAAAGAGAAAGTATGATGTACGGGCAAAATTATACAGGATACCCATGTTGAAAGGGACATGTAAAGCGATCTTTTTTTGTGCCAGACATGAGTGCAAAATAGCGTTGTTTATTTATACTAGTTTGTAAATAAGACAGAGAATGGTGCCGTATTGCCACAAAATAATACAACTCCCTAAATTATAATTATCATTATCACATAGAGGAGACACCAGTGCCCTTCAAGCAAATCTAATCTATATTAGCCTAACTAATGTAGCTCACACTACCTTACAGATAATATATATTTTTTAGTTTATTCATGTCCTATTCTTCCCAATGATTAAACTATTATTTAATAATTGCTGAGAAGGGATCACAACTTAACAAGAGGTAATTTATTCAACCAATCAATATTCAGAACGTAGATTAGAGTAAACTTTAAACCAAGTAATAAAACGCGATTGTTAGCCTGAGGAGATACAATGGTGGAGCGTTTTAACACTTTTTGTACGATGTCGCTTTTCATATGACGTCAGTTATTTTTCTTACTGGCGTAGACAAATGGTGGTATTTAAGTATAATATTAATATTATAAATAATAAAGTTGATTGATTGATTGATTATACTCTTAAAATCACTTTTAAAAAGAATAAAATCTATTTTATTCTTTGATTTTTCCAAGGTTAATAGAAATACAAGGTTATACATAACGTGTGTACGACATATTACACCTGTGGAATATGTATTAACAATTCAAGGAACACACACACAAAAAATTGATTGTAGGTAGATTACACAACAGCTTTATATGATTTTTCGTGATATTTTTAGATGAAAATTCCGCTTGTAAAAACCCTCCTTCTTTAGGGTCTCTTTTTGGAGGTAAAACTATGCTATATGATGAATCCGTATTATGATTACACGATGAGATCTATGGGAGAGCCAGATTTCGACAATAGCCTATTAGACGAAAGGGAAATTTGACGCAAAATAGACAAAAGGATCCAAGTAACATTTTGGTAGTTCTGAGTTATTGACGGAATTGGATTTTTAAGAAATCATTAAAAGTGTATAAGTGCTTTAAGCAATTAAAAGGGTATATAACCCTTCTCTGAGGATTTAGGCCTCTTTCAATAACCAAAGATAATGAAATTAATAGATTGTATTACTTACTCCATAATAAAACACTAGACAATAATTATAGACGTGTTTCGGTACAGAGTTATATATTTGAAATGAATAATATAATTAAAGAATAGAAAAAAACTTCCTTCTTGGAGCGAAAAAACAGTTGAATATAATCAGGGTTGCCAATAGGTGATTAAATAGCCAGATATGTATAACACTCAGACCCCTCTGAAAATGACAGGCCTCTCAGAATAGGATATTTTCTGTATCTGTGTCGTTTCATATTCTACTCAATTTGAAGACAAATTGATAGACTTCCAGTTGCCATCTTTCTTACGTTGGACCTTGGAATGTTGTGAAATTCTGCTATTTCAACATTGGACATGCCCACGTGGATTCCCGAGACTAAGGCTCCCCTGGCCTCTGAAACCAACCCATTCATCCTGAGTGAACATACTTTTTTAAAACCCTATATATATGTTGCATTTAAAGTAAGAAATCCGCTATTTTTGTGAAATAACTAGGTAATGTGCATAATAACTGAACAAGACCGTTAATGTGCATAATAACTGAAAAAGATCATTTATGTGCAAAATCATTGAAATCATAAATTTCACATTATCTTCAAGACCCTTTCCTAAGGCGAAAATTGATGCTCGGCTCATGAGATATGTAGCATGTTCACAGGCTTGATTAAAAGTAAGCACCCTTCGTCAATTCATTTATTATGATAAGGGACACCATTCACTGTAGCCCCGGTTGACTTGCATGACAACACGACTAACAAACGGGTTGTAATATACCGCCAATTCATATAATATCATCAGAGACGACATCAGTTATAGCTGCAGTTCATATCCCGGCCCACTGCTTGTGTTGCTTGCCAACGCGACTAACAAACGGGTTATAACCCACCGCCGACTCATTTAATATCATCAGAGACGCCACCACTATAGCCCTGGTTGATATTCCAGCCGTTATTCTGATATCAATAACGCTTTAGCACATTTAAAAAATGAGCAGAATGAACCCAAACTAGCTTCAAGCGTAAGTATGCCATTGAGATATTGGCTGAAACAGTACATCACCAATACTTTAATTCGAAAAATCATATCAGCTTTATTATAAAATAACTTCACCTTCACTCTGTAAGAGCAAAAAGACGAATACTCTCCCTGAATTATTAGAAATTTCAATACTTTGGCACAATACAAGCCTAGCTATTTATGATCAAATTAGAGAATCTGGAATTATTTACTTGGCATCTGAATCGCGTATATTTTGAATAACAAGTGTGTACTAAGTCAAAGGAGGAGTGTCAGTCTCTTATTTAAAATCTAGAGTTAAATTATTGGATAAAAAAGACAAGTATGTTTCTATAATAATTGACAAAGTCTATTCCTCAGAGAGTTGAATTTTTCCTAGATATATACTGAATCCTTTATCCACTTCCCAAAGAAAAATATTTATGTTATTCGATTCGGTAAATATCTTTAAAATTTTATAACAACTTGAGTAGCAGACTAAAATTATCATGTCTATCTTTTTAAAAATGAGGATGTTATTCTTGAAGGCGAATTTGGGTATATTGAGCCAAATCTCCTACATTAAGCAAGGCCAGGGATTGAAATTAGCTCACAAGCAATCATAAAGTAATTGCTCCTCAACCAATTGAAAAGTGCAGTGTTGATCTTTCTGTAAGGCTAGTCCACTCTGGACTAATTAAGCATTATGTGTGAAAAATGATCAATTCAGAAGCTTCAAACAAACAGCACAAGTTATGGATATGCTTAAGCGCATTTGGAGTTGCATATTGAACTCCAATACTATCTACGTCAAAAAGAGAGACGATTCATTAAAATCAATTTCTATATTCAATTGGGCAAAAAGTTGATTTCGTGATAGAAACATGGAGGTGGCTTATATTCGAGACGTTCACTAACCTATCAAACATCCATAGGCCATTTAGCTATATATTTACCGGATAAAAATAAAGTTAAGTTTATTTTTCTTCATTAGATTAATTTGGAACCAATAGAAACGTGTTTTGGGTGGTATATACAACTATCTGGGGAAAATTGCTTTATCAGTTGTCAACAGTTTTGGAGGCTGAAAAAATTCGTGTTGTCCCTACTTTTAAAATCAATATAATCAATTGTATCAATTTTAGTCAATACAAAAGAGTCTAATTATACAAGTGAAGAAGATGTTTGTACATTTATAAGCCTTATATCTTCCAATTAGATTCACTTAAAGGTCGCTCATTTATTTTGTATGTGGGTATGTTACCCATTCTATTTTCAAAATGTTAAATCGGGAATGTTGTGCCTAGTTCTTATCTTCGGATGGAGATATTATTTTCTCAATGGATTAATTGGGAATATATCAAGAATTAGACTCCTTTGTTAATTAAATTGATAGA
>NW_027289062.1:0-1277 GCF_016086655.4 Lepeophtheirus salmonis | reverse complement strand
TCGTCCACGTCAAGCTCGTTAGAGAGGTGATTCATGGATTTTGTGTGGTCCTCCTTGATCTTCTTCTTCAGGTCCCCCAGAAACTCAGACTCCCTTTTCTAGGTGTGTCCCCCACTTACGAGTATAAAACAGTTCTTGAAAAAGAGAAAATCAGATTTGGGATTAGGCATTAATTTATTCAGAGTCGAACACAATCCTTTTTTTAGGATCTGTAATTCCCCCCATTTCCGGCCTTTCTTGATAAACCTTTTCCATCCTTTTTCATCTTGGCCACCTTCACAATTGTGAACTTCACAATGGTTATCATCTCTGCCCCCTCGATTTTGGGACCCAGAAAGTCTGAGATCCTCGGCCTTTTTCCTTCTTGCCCACTCATGATGAAAGATTCGGAAAATGCAGAAAAAATCTCACAACTGCTGTATTTTATTTACATAATTAGCATTTATTAACAGTCAACGTTTTGCTTCCGAGCCCTGTATATATATTTTTTTAACCCCTATTTCCTTATAAATTTTTTCTAGTTTAATATAAAAATTCGTCAGTTAGGAAGGGGATCAGCCACTACAGCCCTAACTATAGTTTGGAATATGATAATAACTTCTTATATGACTACTCCAGAGATACGAAGACGTTTTCCTTAACTGATTTTGCCTTAAATTTTTTCAGTCCAAAATATCAAAAATACTACAAAGATTGTGGAGTAATTCCTGCCTTTATCATTGCTAGATACGGAGTAAGGATTGTCTTTATTTCTTTCACCTAATACCTGCTTGCATCTAATTTAATAACACGTTATTACAGCTTTCAGCTATTTTGCTAAATATTCTTCAAATTGTCAGGTTGACGACGTAAACTTTATAGTTTTTTTTTAAACATATCAATGGATAGTATTATTTTTATATATGAAAATAACCTAATATCTTAGCTATTTCAAAAATAATAAACTAATTTTATTGAAAGTTGAACCACTAAACAATTATCATTTTAATGACATAAAATATGTATTATATGTTATTAATTTAACCAAATTTTTATTATGTACAATATACATAAACTATTACACAAGGTGTATCCATGGAAATCTAGAACATGGAACGCTCATGCCTTTTTATTCATTCCAGCATGAGTCTGACGCTAACAAAGAAGGAACAAAATTCATTTAAGAAAAAGAAGAGGTGGTAAAGTTTTAACAATTATTATTTATTATTTTAAATAAATTAAGGAATTATTAAGAACTATCATTATATAACAACAAGACACAACATACATATTTATTA
>NW_027289061.1:0-3702 GCF_016086655.4 Lepeophtheirus salmonis | reverse complement strand
TCCAAAAATCCAAAACCAAGTCGCCCCCCCCACAAACATAATATATATATATATATATATAATCCTACCGACGCCCCTGTGACACAATCCATTTATAACACTATGGTAATATTGTCTAAATTGTATTGAGTTTAAAAGCCCTTCGGAAAAAAATGTCATAGAATATATGGTCACTTTATCTGCTGACAGATATTCCTATAGATATTGTGCCTCATCCCTCGCTGTTACGTTATATTTAAAAGAAAAGGAAGAAAAACTAATTGGAACAAAAATATTTTATTATACCAACATATACCTTTTTTTAAATTTAAGCTCACCGCAATTTAGGCAATACTCGCATTCCCAATTAATTTACTGTTTAATTTAGATGGATATACAGGGTTGCCCAAAAGTATTTTTAAACCTTTTTAAATTTTATATATTGAGTGATAGATTGACCGTAGAGAAAAAAAACCCAACTATTTTAGAAAATTTATTAAATTTTATTCCATATTTTATAAATTGTTCAATATAACCGCCTCCTTTAGACGTGATTGAAATGCTTCACATTCCAGACTGACCATAGGTTTGGGAATTTTTGCCCATTCTATCTGAATTGAGGGACGGAAATCATTCAAATTTAAATATTGACGAGTTTTTACTTTCAAATCGAGATGACCTTACACAAAATAATCGAGGGGTTAATACCTGGAATCGAAAGGGGCCATATAGATTTTTCCCAAAAAAGGAATATTTGCTATAAGCCAGTCTTGGCAATGAACGCTGGTATGTATTGTAGCTCCACCTTGCTGAAGTCACCTTAAATCGTTTTATATGAATTGACTTTAAACTATGGAAGGACCACAGGCTCTAAAACATATTAAAAATGTAGTCACCTGTCTTCATACGGAGGCCCTCCCGAATACCAAAACCAAAGGAAAGGTTATCTCCTTTACTTGAAATCCTGCTCAAACCAAAAGAGATCGTCTATTAACCCGTTTCAGGATTGTTCTTTTGGTCTAAGGATACATCTTTGGATGATGAGCCCAAGATTTGGGCGTTTTGACGGTTGAATTTTTGATCCAGGTTTCATTTTCTCATCCGAAAATACAATATTTCCGCTCTGCGTGCAAAGTTCGAATAATGTTTTTACTTCTTTGAATCCGTTCTGTCCGTTACTTCTGTGATATTCTGACCGTAACGAAACTTCAGAAGAGAACCCCTAACCCCTCCCTAGGTACTTATGGATGATTCCATTCATCGAATTCCTTGGCATGTTGACTTCCTGAGCCATTTTTGTCATTGGTCTTTTGGGGTTTCTGTATACTTTTAATTTAACTTTCTTGACATTATTCGAGTTCCGAGCGGACCTTGGCTTGTCCACTTCTTGGTTTAACATCAACATTTCAAGTTTCTCGAGTATTTTTAACGTTATATTTAACAGAACTAAGACTGATTGAAGGTCTCAAAATCTGATAATTTTGAAGGGATGATTTACGAGCACAATGAAGATACTCTACTGATTTTCTCAAATGATGCATATTGACTAATAAAAATATCTTTAATGGTCCTTTTTTTATATCAGAAGATTGGAATGGAACTCAGATAACATAATAACTAATCAAATTGCAAGTAGTATACTTTACCGCCAAAATTTTGCCTACCAAATCTAAGAGGTTTATGACTTTTGGACACCGTTGTATATATTTTTAATTGCATTCATAAAGTCTTTGAGCTAAAAAAAATGTCAAATTGCTTAAATCGAGGATTCCTAAACTAATTTATCAAATATGTTAAGTATGGTATTTTAGAGTAAAGAATTTTGATGATTTTTGATGAAAGCGCACTCCTTTTTTTGACCCATCAGTAGAATAGTGATAATTGAAAGGGAGAATTGAAATTATAAAATCGGTTGATAAATAACTAAAATAATTTTATTGATAAACTAGCCAAATTCCAAGCTTTGTCGGAAACTCTTTCCGACAATTAACCTAAAATAAAACCGCTTATTTTCTATATTCCCTTATTTTTCTTGTTTAATATGAGGGTTGAAGCTAAAAGACACGCCCTATTTTTGCATTGTTATTTCTTACATCAATAAGTTATGCAATTCTATTTAAAGTTGACTTTTAGCAAGAAAAAAACTAATTTGAGACATTAGAAAAGGAGAAATGTTTGTTGCGTGTGCTTCTTTTTTTTTTTTTTTTAATAGGTAGTCGTGGTGTAATAAGGGTCTGAGTTCAGTAAGACCATATGTACTGATCCTGTCTTTTCCTCGCTCTCTATTTTTTCTTCAAAAATTGTTAAATTTAGTTCTAAGCTTTGCATTTAAAAGGAGGCGTAGACACACTGGCACATTTTGCATGATTGATATAGCTGAATTATTATTATTTTAATGACATAAATTGAATAGACCGACAAAGAAATATTTTTAAATCCTTAAGATAGTCATTGTTCCACTGTTTAATTCAATATTCTCTTTCATTTCATAACTAAGGAAGGAAGGCAGGAAATTTTTGTAAAAGATGAGATGATTATGTCTTGAAAAACATTTAAATTTATTAAAAGATACTTTTGTAGTTCTTTTCTAAAAGTATGTTTAAAGAACAAAATGAGAATCTGTAGTAAACAATAATAATATGTACAGCTCACTAAAAGAAAAGCATCATTCTATAGATATAAAATGTGACATGGTCTTAATTTAAAGAAAAACATGATCTTAACACTAATGATGAGACGAAAAGAATGATAATTTGGCACACAACTATCAATGAGCTCATTACTTGCTTCCTTGATAAACACTTCATTTGAGAAATAGGAGTGAGATGATTTGGGATGGCCGGAGTAGATATCCTTTCTGTTATTTGATGTGATACAGAAAAAGCTTTCGGATTATTATTATTTCCAGGTTGAATTAATGAGAAGGGCTCCCAAATATACTAAGGCTACTGAGATTAATAGCCTCTCAATCCTCGCTGGGATGAATTTTATATGATCGGCATTCATGAAAGTTATTGATGAGGATGATTGTATCATAACATTTTGTGAAACGTATATATGTAGAAGAATGAGTCAAGTAGTTAACCCAAGAGTCGAATGATTGCAAGGCAAAAACAACTCTAATTTAATTTTGAAAGTAGGTTTTACTCTTGTGTTAGCTACCAATGGAACTTTTCATTTGAATATCCCAAAAAATACAAACATTCTCCCTCAATCTGTAGCAGATGTATATTGTAAGTACTTGAAGTAAAAAAAAAGTATGAATATAGGCCTTAAGAAAGACGTTGGAGCTCAGGATATACCGTTTAATTACGACTAATATTTTGCTCTTAGAGTCAGACATAATAAAGACATATTCAACAATAGTCTGATAAAAATATATATTTAGTTAAGAATGTTGATGTGTTAGGTACATATTGAATTAGTTTTGGAAAGGACCTTTTGAAGGACCTGGTCTCGATATGTCGAATTTAAAGTAGATTTTTCATAAATTGTCAAAATGAAAGCGTTTCAGAAATCCAAGAAATGATATATATCAGTTTTTAATCTTTATAATTTATTTAACTAAAAATAATGTAAGAATATGAGAACGAGCATGCTCCATCTACATACCGGGTGGTCCATTGAAATCTAAACTCTTACAAATTCAATAATGAATGAAGGTTGAGTTATAGAAATTAATTCATATTCAGATATATTAAAGCATAAAAATTAGTTACAAAA
>NW_027289060.1:0-3300 GCF_016086655.4 Lepeophtheirus salmonis | reverse complement strand
GGAAGAAAATACTAATACATTACACACCTATACAACGAGAGACAGACATTACTAAAGTCATGTATTGGAAAAATAATGGATTTCTTTTTACTACATCTATTAAATTATTTTAGATCGGAACATGTAAATATAATGGCACTTTTTTAAAAGTTAATTAGATTTTATTCCTGATCAATTATTAGTAGTTCTATGTATTTGATTTCTATTTATTTAAATAAAAACTATTCGAGGCTAATATGATTATACATATACTCTTATATAAGAAATTATTTTATTTACCTATTTAGATTTGTATTTTATATTTACATACCTCCTTTTAAACAATATATACCATTACAATGAGCTTTTGGAATAATCAAAATAAAATGGAATTTCCCTTCAACTGTTTTCATAGGTTGATCTTTTTTAATTTAAAGCAGCTTACAAGAAATCGAAACTTTATTCAAAAGAGTATTAGTATTATTTACTTTTTCTAACTTACCTTTGCCTACCAAAAGTTTAGTTTTTGCTAAAGTTATTTTCCCAACTAAAAAAATTAAAGTGAAAATATAAAAGAAGCTGCCACTATGTTTTATTATTGGTACAAATACTAACTTATAAACTATCTATGACAAGAGAGCAAATATTTTTAAATTATTAGTGAAGAATAAGTGAATATTGTAAATTCAATGATGAAAAATTGGATACAGCTCTTTCATATATCAGATTTGAATCACTTATTAGTTTATAACTAAATATATAACTAATAATTTAGATGTAAGCTGATAAAAACAAGGTTATAGATACTTCATATTCAAAATAATTAATTAATATTCAGCCACTTATTATTTACATAGTTAGTTATAAACTAATATGCGATTCTATTGTTTCCGTCGTAATATTTCTGACATTTATATTACCCAGCCTAACCAGCATATTTTATTAAATTTCTTTAAAAATATTAAAAAATAAATTGACCATAAATAAATCAAAATCAACTTTTTTAAAGAACTTTTAAAAAATTGAAATATAAAGGTATAACTTAAGCAATTATATAAAGCACTTAAACAAAAAATAAATTACTTTCTGAGTAAGTTCCTTCATTTTATTCAATTTTTTAGTAGTTATATATATTTTTTTATTAAGTGTAATCAAGATAAAGTGATACAAAATTCATTCAAATGCTGAAATGTTTTTATCAATTTGTTATTTACTTTTATTTTCATCTATATAGTTCATTCATGTCGAAATATGGCACTGAATCATAGTTATACCTTTAAAATTTGATTTAAAGAAAGACTTTAAAGGCCGAACCTGTTAAGGTTGTATGTTATAGTGATTCGTTTTTTACGGCTTAAATAACAATACGAAATGTTGGGTTCAGCCTGCGGGCACTCCAAGACCTTCATTTTGTTGCATAGTGTTATTGTCAATGTCTAAAAACTATAATTTTCAGTTGTATTCATCTAGAACAAAATAAACAGTGATAATTATACTAAATAAAATATAGTCGAATTTAGTAAATTTGTTTTGAAGGAGGAATTAACATAAGTTCATATGTATATTGAAAAAAATATGTTGGAGTAATATTATTAGTATTGGTTTTAAGTAATATAACTAACAAGCTTACTTTTCCACGAAATAGTATGTAATAATTAAACAATTACTCAAGTATATAATAATACCCCTCACAGATTATAATGCACTTTGTATTCTAAAATTTAACATGTCTAAAATCGACAGTACCAGTATTCCTCTTTTATTGGTACAAGGGAAAATTTGATAATTTGATGAAAATACAACTTTGTGAAAGCAGATGATTAATATGATATTTAATGTGATTTGGAGGAACAAAAGCTCCATTGCACACTTTTTAGATAAATAATTGGTAATGAGATTCTAATTCAAAAACATTTGTCTATAATATTTGTTAAACAAAATATTTAAATACAATTCACTATATAATATAATCTTACATAGAAAAATGGCCTTTTTGCACTAACTTATTTATTATAATGTGTGCAAAACTACATTTCCTAATAAAAAGTCAGCAAAAATATTTGTTGAGAAATTGAAAGTTAATTATTGTAGACTACATAGAATCCACCAAGATAAAAAAATATAGACTCCACAATTTTTTATGTGTATGATTCAATGTTGTTGTTTTTTTCAATCTACATACTTGAATGAATGCGTCATTAGTCTATGATAAATATATCACTAAATTAGTAGAATAATGATATCATCAATATTCATTAGGGTTCAAAAGTATTTTTTTGCGTACAAATTTTGTTGTTGTTGTGTCAAACATAAGAGGTTTTTTTCCCCATCACTGTTATAATAATTTTTTCATTCTTGAGAGTGAAAATCTATTAAGTTTAAACACAAGTTTTTTGTGCTCATGAATGATGGAGAGTAACATTGAGAATTTATAGGGAATTTATGTTTAATCCCTATTGGACACGGAGTAGAATTGAGGATCAACATTGCAGCAATTCCTGTTTATGCATTTCCTGATACGGAGTAAGATTTGTATTTATTCATTTTATCTAAGAACTAATCGCAGCTAATTTAATGTTATAAAAGTTTTAGCAGGAACAAAGTGTTACAAGTTTTAAACTTCTTTCAATGGTTCCCAAGTTTGTAATGGCCTCTTTCTTACAATGCATTGTATATGCGTTTTAACTCTCAGATTACGAGATATTTAAATTCCTAAGTCTAAGAATTCATCTGTCATGTGATGACTTGCAAGTAACATTAATTTTTTTTTATATTTAAAAAACCTACATTCAAATATTAAATAAAAAAAGTAATAAGTTGTTGTTTTTTGTTTTGTTTTTTGAGGGGAGAAACCATAAGTATAAAGTTATTTCAAACGCTTAAAAGATGGTAAGTATAAATTAATCACTAGTGCTTGAACAATAAAACTTTCAAGGAATTGTAGTGGAGTTATTAGTTGTACTGGAGTGGGAATTAAGGATCAACACGTTGTAACTCCTGGCTTTATAATTTCCAGATACTGACTGACTATTTCCTTTAAATCATAAGCTACTCTCAGATAATTTAATAAAGTTAATGCTTAGCTGCTTTCTTCTCAAATAATCTTTAAATTTTGAGCGTTCTAATGTTAATTTTGTGGTTCCTTTTTTGTTTTACGTGCCGAAAAGGATTACGATTTACGACCTAATAATAAATGAATTTTCATTTATGAAAGTACCGATTAATTGGTACATAATTGTTATTTAATTCATAATTTTTTTTGTAGACTCGCATAAAACATAAAACTTTAAAAAAATGGTAAAAAAATAAAATTATCAAACT
>NW_027289059.1:0-2787 GCF_016086655.4 Lepeophtheirus salmonis | reverse complement strand
CGTTATCGACCAGTTATCGACTGTTACTTTTTCGACAGCATTATTCTTCATAACTTTTTTTCTTTTTGTAAGTACAAAAAATATTGTTAGGTTTGTGTTTCTTATACAATTCCAGCATATACTATTAATTTTTTTTTGCAAAATTAGTACCAAAAGTGTTTTGCAATTTTCTTTGCGAATTTCGATTTGAGAGTTTTTTGAAGTAAATAAAAAATGTACTTTGCATCTAGACAATTTTTAAGATGCATATTTGCTGGTATGTTATGTCAAGTTTATAACGCATTATTTTTTTTATATTCATAATAATACTTACTACTAAGGTTAGATGAGACAATAATAATAGTTTTTTTAGGAAGGGGGATGATGAAACTTTGTCGATTACCTTACTATATCGGATGGACATAGTGTGAAGAATCCAAGTGAATTAGAATTATCAACGAACAATAACGAAACATTCATAATATAATAACTATTAGTATATAGAAGTATTTTCTGAACATTTATTTTCCGAATATTTTTTTTTATTTTCTTAATTAATTTGAACATTTTCAATGTGATTTCCCTCTATCTCCTTAGCCCGAGCAACACCGGGTGATCCTTTGTTAGTACACTTATATTTTCTTGTGTATAATTTTGATTTAAATACCTTTTTCGTTGGTAATTCTTTGGAAATAAGAACATTCAATTGTATGCGTGGTAGTGTAATGGTGTTTTTTTTTTAAAGTTTTAAAAATAAAAACTTTTGTGAAAAATAATTGTTAATATTTAAATTTGAAATACAAAATGAGAGGAGTATCAATCTATGATACTAATTTGTATATTGACTTTTTAGAAATATTCAGCACATTATATTCAGTTATTACTTTACTTTTATATATAAGTAGCAGTAGTACCCAGCATTGGCCGGAGTTATTAGGCAGTGAAGCCTTGCTTTAATAATATAGCAAAAAATCCAAATAGAAAAAAAAATCAACACCAGGTTTGTAGATGGCAAAACTCTGGAAGAATCTTAATATGGAAGAAGAAGCAATCAACCCAAGAATAATACACTAAACTCCCTTTACTACAAGGTCATAAAATATACACCAGCAAGGTGAATAAAACGGACCGTGGATGTTTTTTTCTGCAAATAAGCAGTAGAATCTTCGTTTCATTTATTTTATTTTTGTAATCAAGTAAGACCTCCATTATCTATGGTGGAGAGTTTCATTACGGATAGGTTTGGCACAAGTCTCAAGTCGTCAGATCGGTTCATTGCTCTTACAATGAGAGGAGACAATGAAAGGCAAAGTGGAGGCAATTGATGCATTTAGATCAAAAAGGATTCCTCTTCCTGGAGGTCTGAACACATCAATCTTGAGATATATGAGTAACCTAACAGATTTTATATTTTTATTAAGTAAGGGGACTTCTACCCCATCTTTTAATAACTTTTAAACCTTTCATGGGTTTAACATATATATATATATATAGAAGAGAACTCCCTAAGAATTCCTATCTACTCATTTTTCTTTCAATATTCATTTTTCCTTTATCTCTCTACGTTAATTTCCTCTTCCTTTCTCACTCTGTATATTTCTAGATTCCTGTCTCTTTGCCTCTTTTCTTCTACCTTCATTCTTTGTTTCTATTCCCCTCTTTCCATCCCTACAATAAAGAACTGAGATTGTACATTCTCGGTTCACTAGACAAAAAAAAGACAGCCCGTGTCATCGAATTGCAACATCATCTCTTCTAACTAACAAGTCAAATGCAGAACGAAGAATAAGAACTTAATTAGTCTGCCTAAACAACATTGAAACTTTGACACACCTATTGTATCGTGTTTCTAAAGTAATGCCAGTAGTACAGCTTTGTAGTTTAAAAATAGATGAACACTTAAAAGCCAGGATAACAGAAGTTAGCTGAGTCATATGAATTAATCCTAATTTTCCAAATACTTTTAAAGTAAAAGCGATTCTCAGCAAAATTGATTAAATAATTTACTCTTCCAGATACCCTCAGTTTCCAATTCCAGTGCATAGAGCAACAGTCACAGAATGGGAGTTTGAACTTTTTGGAAACTTCACAGCGTTTACTTCTTAACGAAGATTGTCAATATTTCGAAAAGAAAATAGAATGAAGAATTCCATAGTTTTAATAAATTATACAATAGTTTAATTTGTGTATTAGTATCATAGTTTTTATATTTTATATACCAATTTGTGATACTTCGTTATTTATGTTAAATTTTAGTAATTGATGATGATTTATTGTCTGTCTATTCACATGTTGGTATAAGTATTTTTGAAAGACATATTTAAAAAAAAAATCTTTATTACTTTATATAGGCATAATTTTAGAAAAAAGCCGATGATGTATCACATATATGTATTAATTATCTTCGTTTAAAAAATATTAGCATTTCCAACTTATAAACGTAGAAATTGACATTAGCAAATTTCAAATGTTGATATTTGAATCAATAACTATGTTACATCCGTATTTATATTCATATGGACCTCCAATAGCAAAGTAGATGATCTTTTTCTTTAGAGATTGTTACATATTGCAGGACTGAAATAAAAGGATTTATTATATCAGGAATATGGAAGGAATACATATAATTCTACGTTTGTTAAGGTTTCTCAAAATATAAGAACTGTATTGTAGTACATAAATTGCACATCAGGGTGTCCGCAGGAGCGGGCTGGAGGAACAGTAATTCGGAAATTTTGCTTTTACTACAAAATTTAGTATTTTAAAATTTTTTGTCCCAAAAATTTAATATTTGAAATTAAATTAAAT
>NW_027289058.1:0-866 GCF_016086655.4 Lepeophtheirus salmonis | reverse complement strand
CGCATAATTTTTGACAATTTTTATTTCGTCAAAAATATCACCTTTATATGTAGTGTTGAGTAAGCTTCGATCTGGATTCTTCTTTTTTAAATGCGTTTATTAGATGCCAAAGATTAGGATGCGAAGTTATAACACACTTATTATTTGCATTATGGAATCCCTCCACACCATTGTTCGTCCTGGACTAACCATTTTTTTCGGTCAAACACATTCCATAATTTGTTGGGGTGCATGTTGTTTCTTCTTCCTCTTAATATTCCAACGTATGTCAATTCGAAATATGCCATAAATCCAATGGGGATTGGTTCTTCATCAATAAGTTCACAAATATATCTATCACATTATTTAGTGGTAGAAATACGAGTCTGATTCTTAAACTGAAGTCACATTCTCTGTGATAACGTTGTTTAAAGCCAAGACCGACAATATTTTCTGAATAAATTTTGAGAGAAATGTAAAAAACAATCATTCAATTCACAAGTAGGGAAAATAGTCCGAAGAACATTGATAGGGTCATTTCAAAATTAGGTAAAACAGAGTGAGGAGCTTGCCAAATCATTTTCTTTAATTTTTTATAAAATATCAAGTATATCGCTTCAGTTTTACTTGGTAGGAATGGAAATATTCTTGGGATAGAACTGTTCTGAACGATTGCGTGAAATGATAACTCTCTTTTTGAGAAGATAACTTAATATTATTTTGATTTAATAACTCTATTTTTATTTAATTAATAATTGATAACTAGTTTTAATTCAATGTAAGTTGTCCAGTAATGGGATTTAGTGTCATAATTCAAAGAGACTTGAAATATCAAATGTGGAATACTGCAAATTAGATTTTAATCAATGAAATAAGGCATTGGTTGT
>NW_027289057.1:0-1407 GCF_016086655.4 Lepeophtheirus salmonis | reverse complement strand
GAGAAATTGTGTCCGAGAAGTACAGCTGCGTCCTTCATGTATTGAAAATAGGCCTGGAAAATATGGAATAAAAATATTTACTCACAGATTTAATAGAAAACTTACTTCAACTTCAAAATCTCCTCTGCCTTTCACTAGAGCATTTCGATATATTCCGAATTCTGGTTTGTCTAAGAACAAACTCATTCGAGAATAATTACTCAAGTCTTGTGAAATATCAATATGCATTAGAAACTTTGTGGAATATCCATGATCTCGTAACTTTTTTAGGTCACTAGTCCAATTATATTTTGTGCCCTTAGTTAATACATCATCATTTTCTTTAGTATCTAACCAACCGCCTAACCTTGAAAGCATTTCTTGAAGAGGCTTCAGGCCAACCGTTTCAATAGCAGTTTCATTCATACATGCTTGATAAAAGTTTCTTACCAAAACAAAGGGTCTTATATCTTTATTTGTAGAATTCCTCTCCAGCAACGTTTTCATCTATTTAAAAATCTCATGATTACTATGCTTTGCAAATTCAATTTATTTTTCAGTTATGTATCACAAAATAATTAAATATATGTTTTTTATGTCATCAATTAATTTTATTCTGACTGCTTAACCAAATGGCAAAAATAAAATTACCTAAGATTCTGTTCTCAAATTTAAACTTTAGGTCCAGATGTTTATATTTTATTTTTAATGTTTAAAAAAGATATTGATGTTATCAATAAAATTATAAACTCTAAAATCATGTGCTTTAATATGTATGATACATAAATTAATATTTTTTTAAAACTCAGTTTTACCTGATTATTTAGAAGAGTTGTCAATTCTGAAAAAATATTTACTTGACTTTCACCAGGTGGGAAAACTGTTTTGTTCACAAATCCGCCACAGGCAAACTGATAAAAATCATTACACGGATCTACTGAATTGTTCATATTATATATAAACGTTCTTGCAGTATCATTACAAGCTTGAGTGACACAATACTTTTGAGAGGAAATGCTTCCAATAAAAGTCAATGTGGACACCAAAATGAAGATAAAATATCTATATTAATTAAAATTAGAAAATTATTTTAAAAGAAATTAAAAAATTTTGACTACCTTTTCCGTATCATATTTTTTAGAACTTAATAATATTTTACGTAAATTGAAATTATAAGATTTTATTTTTCAGTTGATTCCTTTTATTAAAAGCTTATTAGTCTCAAAAATTTGAAGTTTAAACAATAGTAGCCTAAAACCAATTACACTAAAATAACTTATCAGTTCAAATGGTAAATTAAACTAAAGTTATTACAAATATTTTTCATGCTCAATAACTTATATTTTTGTTAAAACAGATGTTTAATATTTAGTTGGTATATTTTGGAACAAAATATATTATATATATTTTTTGAATATACAAACATTA